>NC_081181.1:20315017-20567020 GCF_029867415.1 Vicia villosa | reverse complement strand
ATTGCACCAAGAATATGGCCGAGTGTGAAGCATGTATCTTAGGTCTCAAAGCTGCTATTGACTTAAGAATCAAGTTCTTGGAAGTATATAGGGATTCTGCCTCAGTGATTAGTCAGATCAAAGGAGAATGGGACACGAAGCATCCTAATCCCATGCCTTACAAGGATTTGGTGTTATCTTTGATTCCTTACTTCGAAGAGATTACTTTTGAACACATTCCCCGAGAAGAGAATCAATTGGCAGATGCATTAGCTACTATGTCATCCATGTTCAAGGTAAGATGGGACAATGAGGATCCTATAATTTTTATTGAAATGCATGATGAACCGGCATACTGTTACGAGATAGATACTAAAGAGGTTGAGGAAAAACCATGGTTTTACGAAGTAAAAAGATATCTCGAAGCTCAGGAATACCCCAAAGGGGCATCTATCAATGACAAGAAGTTCTTAAGAAGGTTTGCTTCCAAGTTCTTTGTGAGCAATGGAACCCTATACAAACGCAATCATGATTCAACTCTGCTTCGTTGTGTGAACAAGAAAGAAGCAGAAGAGATTATGGAAGACATGCATGACGGAATCTTTGAAACTCATTCTAGTGGACACACTATGGCTAAAAAGATTTTGAGAGCGGGTTACTACTGGTCTACTATGGAAAATGACTGCCATCAGTATTCCAAAACCTGTCACAAATGCCAGATCTATGCTGACAAAGTACACGTACCTCCAGTTCCACTAAATATTCTGACTGCTCCTTGGCCTTTTGCAATGTGGGGCATTGATATGATCGGTGAAATCAAGCCTACTGCTTCCAATGGACATCGTTTCATCCTTGTGGCCATTGATTACTTCACAAAATGGGTAGAAGCTGCTTCATTTGCTTCTGTAACCAAGAATGTGGTGGCCCGATTCATTAAGCACAACCTCATCTGTCGGTATGGCATCCCTGAAAGGATTATCACAGATAATGGTACCAACCTGAACAACAAGATGATTACTAAACTCTGCATGTAGTTCAAAATCAAGCACCACAATTCTTCTCCTTATAGACCAAAGATGAATGGCGCAGTAGAAGCCGCCAACAAGAACATAAAGAAGATAGTACAGAAGATGACAGTGACTTACAAGGATTGGCATGAGATGTTACCATTTGCTCTTCATGATTACTGCACTTCGGCACGTACTTCAACCAGGGCAACCCCGTTTTCACTAGTCTATGGCATGGAAGCAGTATTACCAATTGAAGTTTAGATTCCATCTCTAAGGATCATGAAGGATGCAGAGTTAGATGAAGATGAATGGATCCAGGCTCGACTAGACCAGATAAACCTGATTGATGAAAAGAGACTTGCGGATGTTTGTCATGGGCAGTTGTATCAGAAGCGTATGATCAAGGCATTCAACAAAAAAGTCAAGCAACAAGCATACCAGACTGGTGATTTGGTAATAAAGCGAATCATTCTACCAAAAGGTGATCCTAGGGGCAAGTGGACTCCCACATATGAGGGACCATTTGTAATCAAGAAGATATTCTCTGGAGGAGCTATGATACTCACTACTATGGACGGCGATGACTTTCCACACCCTGTGGACGCAGACATAGTCAAAAAATACTACACATAAATAAGACCCGCTAGGTCGACGTACCTAGGCAAAAGTAAGGGCATCCCGGCGAACCAAAAGGGTTCGGGCAAAATTTAGGGATATATATATATATAAAAAAAATTGTACACCCGGCAAGTTGAAAACCCGAAAGGGCGACTTGGGCAAAAAAGGGTATCCTGGTAGGATGAAAACCTGAAAAGGCGGCCTAGGCAAAAGTTAAGGATTGAAGCGTACGACTATGTCTCGTTCAGATCACTCATCACTCAGCTTTATTACTAATATCAAGTTCAAAAGGCACCGATCGATTCAATCACCTTTCTCTAACAAGCAAGGGATGAGATGCTTGAAGACATATTGGAAATAGTAGAGTTGAAACTCAATAGGATCAGTTTCACATAGCTATCTTTCTTTCTGTTTTTACTTTGTACCTTTTCAAAAAACACACAACGTTGTTCTCCTGTCATTTTGCCTATTCATGGCTCTTTCTTAATACAAGTCATTTTCTTTTCTACTCTCCTGAGTATTTCTTTCTTTCTTGAATACACAAACGCCCAATGATAATTTTGAACGAACATATGCATATGAACATGATTAACATTTATCTTTTCCTTCGTAAAATATCTGTATGTTTGTAAAAGACAGGAAAGGCAATTAGACAATGTCTCAGTAACCCAGAAGTTCTCCCTCAGAGTCAATATTCTGGAGGGATCCCCTCAAATTAATCCTTAGGAAGTAATCATTAAAAGTTCTCTTCCCAACAGAGATTCAATTCCCCAATGAAGTTTACATCTTCGACACTGCCGGTTCGCCGATACTTCTCCTTTCTCCAAACAGGGTTATTCATCTCCCTTATCCCCAGTCAGGGTACATCAAGATCAATCATTCGAATTGCTTTCATCCCCAAGCGGAAATCATAAATCCCCAACTGTATATTTTCAAAACAAGATGAGGCAGCAGGGTCCCGATCAAGATACTTTGTATAACATAAATCATGTTCATACATCATATATACATATCCTTACATTGCATATAGTGTCTCATGGTAAACTAATACACAACATACAGGTTTCTCATTTATTTTGAGAAACGCATCACATAATACATGCATCATGACATTGCATAAAGATTAACTTTAGTTTTTCAGGACACATGTACAAGCAGATAAACAATATCTCCGATTTGCAAAGATCTAAATTCATCAATACAAACGGTGGAGACGATCATCTTAAGATCTAAATTGGTCACCCCACAAGGTGCCGAGACGATCAACAATCCAAGATCTAAATTCACCAATACAAACGGTGGAGACGATCATTCCAAGATCTAAATTCATCAATACAAATGGTGGAGACGATCATTCCAAGATCTAAAATCATCAATACAAATGGTGGAGATGATCATTCCAAGATCTAAATTCATCAATACAAACGGTGGAGACGATCATTCCAAGATCTAAATTCATCAATACAAACGGTGGAGACGATCATTCCAAGATCTAAATCAGTGGCTATACAAGGTGTTGAGACGATCAACATTCCAAGATCCAAATTCATCAATACAAACGGTGGAGATGATCATTCCAAGATCTAAATCAGTGGCTATACAAGGTGGTGAGATGATCAACATTACAAGATCTAGATTGGTTACCCCACAAGGTGCTGAGACGATCAACATTACAAGATCTAGATTGGTTACCCCACAAGGTGCTGAGACGATCAACATTACAAGATCTAAATTGGTTACCCTACAAGGTACTGAGACGATCGACATTACAAGATCTAAATTGGTTACCCTACAAGGTACTGAGACGATCGAAATTCTGAGATCTAAATCAGTTACTATACACGGTACTGAGACGATCGACAATCCAAGATCTAAATCTATCCTCACAGTGGTAGAGACGATCACTTTCTTAAGATCTAAATTAGTTACTACAAAAGGTACTGAGACGATCGATATTCAAATCAATCTAACAAGTTAGGTGGCATCTTTAAGCCCACTTCATATTTTCTGCTGATGGCACCTCTAAGCCCATCCCTGACACAAGTTCAAACATCAACAAAGCGCAAATTTCTGGGTATTCTAGTATTCAATCATCTTCCACCTTCAGATACCGATTGGCATACAAACCACTCTACATATTCAGGTTTAAGAAGATTGAACAGGGGCAGCTGTCATACCCCAAAATTTTCCCATCATATTTTATACTCAAGCTCACTTGAAAATCTAAGGCTCATTCTCCTAATCAAAGACTTCCTGAACTAGGGTTTTGCTTTCCTTTAAGGAAATCAATGAATCAAGGCCTCCAAAGTGCTTCATGTGATTTATGTGTTTCAAACTATCCCTATGACAAAAATCAAGTTTCAATTCCCAAGATTACTCAATCAACTGCTCAGATAGTCAACAGTTGACTAGTTTGACCTAACAGTCAACTGTAGTCAAAATACAGTCAAAGTTCCTAATTTGTGGTCAACATCCTTATTTTGAAGTATCATTCATCATTTGATCAAGGGTTGATCATGATTCATCAAGGAAAGTTCAGAAATCAACAAAACCTAAAGTTTCTAAATTAGGGTTTTTTTGACCTAAAGTCAACTGAACTTTGACCAGTCATAACTTCCAGAAAGAACATCATAAATTTTTACATCCAAATATCATTTTGAAGGAAATTGAATTCTCTACAAATTTGTCTCTCACATGCCAAGTCTAAAAATGCTTCATTTGAGAGATATGGATCCAAACATTATAGGTCATTTTTGAAAGTCAACCAAAAGAAGTTTTTTGTCAAAGCCCATATCATCAAGATAAAATCTCCAAAGGGAAAAAAGGTTCCAAAGTGGCTTGTAGAGGACATCTTGAGGTTTCCAAAAAGTCCTAGAACTCCTCCATACCTTAAAAATTGAGGGAGATATGCCTTGTCAAAGTTGGACTATTTTAAGGGAAAAAATGTGAAATAAAAGGCTCCAAAATGAATCTTTTTGCAAAGAAACCCAATCTTTCTTGGCCCAATCTTCATCCATAAGTTATCCAAGACTCCCAAATGATATGGCCACGAATTATTGATGTTTATTTGATTTTTTTTTTATGAATTATTAGTCAATTAAAATGATGATTAATTCATATAAATTATGGAAAATCAAATATTTGATTTGAAAGCATATGGGAATCAAATTGAATCATCATTTAACTCATATTGCCAATCAAATTTCGTGCACATTTGATTTGGATTGATTGAATCAAATTTTGGACAAAATTAGAAAGATCATGAACCAAATTCCAATCAAATTTTCATAATTTCCAATCAAAGATTCAAAGGGATTTTATTCAGTTTTCATTGACCTAATCCTTCTCCTATAAGTACATGACTTGAACAAAGCATTAGGGGACGTAAATACTACCTCAAAAGAGCCCTAACCCGAGTACAAAATTCAAGAAAAGTTAAATTTGTTCTTGGCAATTGAGGTTGATTCAAGGAGTTTTGAAGGTCCAAGCACATCCCTGGAGCATCACTGAACGTGTACTGATCCTTACCAAGCCTCGAAGCATCAATAAACACGCTCACAGATCCTTACGATTTGCGTTTTTTCTTACCTTTGATTTCAATAATTAACACATCATTTGCATGTTTTGGTTGCATATATATGTTTATTGTGAAGTTCTGAACGTTTCTGGGCATTTGATTCTTGGTTTTTGTTCGTATATTGCAATATGCCATTATTGGTAATTAGGGTTTCGTTTTAGGGCTTCTGGATATAGGAACAATTAGTTTAAGGTGAGTTCATCCATGGCACCGGTTATGATTTTTGTGTTTGTATGAGGATGTTACAATTTAACAGGTGTAATAGGTAAGGGTTTTTACAACTTGTATGCTACAAGCGCTGTAAAAACAGTTTGCAGGTTTTTTAATGGAGAGGACGACTAGGTGGCGCAATCTGGTTGGTTGATTCAAACAAAGAAGCGTGCACTTCTCTTGTTAGTGGCCAGATGAATTCGGTGCGTGCCTGTCCACGTGAGCGTGATGCATCCTTCGCTCCCAGCCATCCGATCGTCATCTCCCTAGATCCAACACACGCAAGCTGGCAGTCCACCATGATCCATCAACAACGAGTCACACCAGATTGGACGCCAGGTTTTTTATAATTTTTTTTATTTTTATTTGATTTTGTCTATTCTATTATTCCTCTTTTAATGGTTTTTTAGTAATTTTTTAAAAAAAATAAAATTAATTTATTTACTTTTTCATAAACCTTTTTTTTATATAAATTAATTAGATTAATGTTTTTAATTAGTTTTAATATTTGACAATTTAATTTAGTTTAATAATTAGATAATTAGATTAATTTAGTTTAGTAATTAGATTAATTTAGTTAAATAATTAGAAAATTAATTTAGGTTAATTTCTTAATTAAATAATTAATTTAAATAAATAGGGGAGATAACTAATTAATTTAATTTAGGTTAAAAATTTGATTTTAATTAAGGGTTTACTAATTTTAGGCTAACTTTAGGTTAATCAAATTAGGGTTTCCAGGTCACTTTAGGTCAATGTTATTAGGGTTTGACGATTTTAGGTTTCTATTATTAACATTATTTTTGGTATTAACCTTTTGCCTTCTAACCCTGATTTTATTTTGCTTATTATAAATTGCTTTCTATCACTATCACTTGATTTTTTTTGCAGGTTTATCATCTACTTTATTATTTCTTGTGGTTTGCCCACGACTTATTTTTGCCTTATTATGTAACTGCTCACAGGATGTAATAGTTAATTAGGGTTTTATTTTCCTGCCTTATTTTCTGTATAATTAACTGCATGGTTAGTAATATAGGGAGTAAAAACCTTGAATTGAACTTAGAATCATTAATTTTTACAAGATAAAATTATCTGAAATTAATCACTTGATTGTGCACCCACACACCTTTAGGGTAACCTCTCTTGTTGCCTGTTGCCTTCAGAGTTTAAAAATAGTCAACTCCCTCGATTACGAGGATACCTTAGCAAATGTTGCCCTCAGTTCATTATCATCACTAAAGATCATAAGTCCCTTCGATGTTTCCTTCGGTTATATGATCTTGTCCCTCGAGGTTGCCTATGATATAATGATGATAGTCCCTTTCGATTGTTGAGGTATCATCACTGGTTGCCTAAAAATGACTATTAAATCCTTCCCTTAGACTACCTGCCCTCTTTATGGCAGGGACCGTCTTGTGGCGAACGATAATTTCGAAGACCCTTTTTAAATCCAATGAAAGGACTACCTGCCCTCTTTATGGTATGGATAGCCCTTTCCCATTAAAGTCTTAAAGAACAGAAACTTTTAATTTAAGGGTAATTGCTTTTAATTGCTTGCTCTGGTTTAAATTCAAAATTTCTCTTACACTATCTTTTCAAAAACCTTCAAAAAGGCTACGCTTATTTTACAAGCTAAAGTCCTTATTCAAACATTTTCTATTCACACACGACACTTCAAACATTTTGAAAATAAAAAGTGAGCTAAGCAATTAAGAGCCCATGGATAACCAGGGATACAAAGGGTGTTTACACCTCCCCTTTGTATAACTTACCCCTCGATCTCAATCTCTTTCAAAAAGGTTTTTTTTTGTTCTTTTAGCCTTTCTATAAATTGGATAAAATAAAAGTTGTAACACCCGTATAATTTTAATATTAATTTAATTTGGAATATTGAATTAATAATTAGAATTATTAAGGATTTTGTGAAAATAATGGTTTATGGCATTTGGGCCATGTGAGAAATAGTAAAAGAGGGGGTGTGATATAGGAAGGCCCTTTACTAATTTTATTATTATTTTCATAAAATAATTGGAATTGGGAAGTGTGGACCTCCGTTTTTTCGGGCCATACCTCTGAGCGGGAGAGATACGTGAACTGACTCTTTTTTATCGCTTAATGCTTTCGCATTTTTTTGAAAATTCACAGAGTCGCCACCGACCTTTTATTTTATCCAATTAAGGAAAGGTTTATAAAAGAAACAGAAAAAAGACCTTTGTATCCATGGTTATCCATGGGCTCTTAAGTTTGCTTAGCTCACTTGTTTTTCGATTACTTTTTCAATTGCTTTAGAATGCTCATATGTGGTTTCAAATACCTTTGTAAGATAAAATTAAGCAAAAAATGGATAAAAAAAGGTGTGGGCCTTGTCTTGGTCGTGGGAGAACCATTATATTATGGAAATGATGTTTGAACCATGAAAACTTGGCCCCATTTGGAAAAAATACATTTTTGAGCAATGTTGATTTCATGCATTTTCCCAAAATTTAGCCAACTTCAACAAGGTGTAAATCCCTCAATTTTTGTCATATGAAGGAGATCTTGCACTTTTTGGAAACCTCAAAGAGTCCTCTAACCAATGCCTTTGGTCTCATGTCAAAATGATTTTTGATGCTCCTTGTGTGTCCTTTTGAAAAAAGTGTCTTTTTGTTGAATTTGAAAATGACCTGTAATGTCTTTGGCCATATTTTTCAGATGGTGAATTCAATGACCATGGGATCAATTGCATTTGAAATATAATTGAATTTCCTTCAAAATGAGCTTTGGTTTGAATTTTTTGGATGAAGGATGAGAGAGTTATGACCAGTCAAAGTTGAGTTGACTTTTCAGGCAAAAACCCTAATTTTGAATCTTAGGGTTTTGTTGATTTTTGATCTTTCCTTGATGAATTATGATCATCCAATGATCAAATGATGAATCCTTTGACAAAATATGGACTTTGACAAAAAATTTCATTTTTGACTGTCTGTTGACTTTTTGGTCAAACGGGTCGTCTGTTGACTGTTTGAGCTGCTGACGGTGCGTCTGAGTGAATTGAAGTTTGAAAATTTGTATGATGGTACTTTGAGATATATGGGTGTGCATGAAATCCATTTGAGGTCTCAAAAGCTTGTTTCTCCTGTAAAAACAAGAAAACCCTAGTCAGGGACTGTTTGTGTAGAAGACAGTTAAGCGTACCTGATTTTTGTGCAGTGTTGAGTCTCTGCTAATCGCGTGATATTCAGAAGACTTCTAGAACAAAAATCTTGGAATTTTGAATTGTGAAATATTGATTTGATTGATGGTACAAAACACTGAGAATTGTACTGCCAGCAGTTTGGCTGTCAACTGACTGTTCAGATATTGACGTAGCAATTAGAGTGAAAAATCAACAGTCAAAGTTAATTTTCTTTTTTGTTGTTTTTGTTTTTGTTTTATGTGAAAAATGAAAGTTTATTTACATGACTTGTTAAAAAAACACAGACATAATAAATAACTAATATTTACTGTACGCGGGCAAAATTACCGATAATAACCCTGAAAATCATTTAATGCACAGAAAAATGAATATTTGACTGGCAGAAAACACATAAAATATTATCTGAGTAATTAAGCAATATTATGACAGATAGTACAACATTTAATACTGACAGTACAAATATTACATACTATATTGAACAGTACGACGAATAAACGGTACATTTAAGAAATAAGAAATACGGCAAATTTTAAGAATGACGATTGATAACCCATGCTACAAATAGTAACATGTAGATGATTGGGAGCATAAGCATCCCAGGTCCACAGTGTTCCGGGCTATGCAGACAGAAGAAAGACATGATCACCGTAGCAATGGTGATGATCATAAGAAAACACGTTTCCCACCGCTTCGCCATTTTGTCGGGGAAGAAGAAAGGATGGATTATGAAGTAGAAATTTGAGAGATGAATTAGAATTTGATGTGAGATTTTTATGAAAAAAAATGAGAGGTATTTATAGAGTGGAAAGAAGGATAGAGACGTTGGGGAATGATGTGATTCCGTACAAAAGGAAAATTTGAGTGGAAGTAAGATTTGAAAGAAAGTGTATGATAATGTTGGGAAAAAGAGAGATGTAGAGAATAAAGTTAGGATTTGATTTTTGGAAAAGAGATTTGAAAAGATTTTTGAAAATAATGGAATATAGTACAAAAATTAGTGGGAAACAAAGGATAATAATAATCTACTTGTTACCAGTACAGTCTGAGTTTCCTGATTCTGCGCCTGCAAAAAGATTTAACTCTGTACCAATTGTGTCAGTACTATTTATCTGTAAATAAATAAATAGCATGTGTGAAGTAATAAACAGTATTTGGCGTTTGCGTAAGAATAAATTCAACTGCAAGCCAAATTACTTTATAAGAAAAATTCTAAAAACTAAGTATTTCATATGTCAGGATATTTGTTGAAGAAATCCATGATTATATGAGACACTTAATTTTCAGATTGGAGTTTTCTTGAAAAAAGATGCGGGCAAATTTTGGGGTATAACAGTTGCCCCTATTCAATCTTCTTAAACCTGAAGAGATTGTCTGAAATCTGAAGGTATAAGATGATTGAATATTTAGATGCCCTGAAAATTTGCACTTACCTTGATCAGAAGAGATGTTGGAAGTTGCATTTGAATGTCGTCTGCGAAACGTTGTTGGCAGATTGAAACATTACCTGAGATGGGCTTTCAGATGCCACCTGGTAAATGTGTTGATGGTTTGTTCATCAGAATGAATCCATTGATTATATCTTGATGAAGGATTTGAAAGTCTTTGTGTTGACTGTTTCGGAACCGTCCAAGGTTACCGCTTTAAGTCTAGGAGGATGATTGCTACGGAACTTGTCCAAAGTTTTTCCGCTTTAGATTTTGATCATTGTGGAACCGTCTGAGGTATCAGCTTTAGATCTGCAATGCTAGATCGTTCTGGAACCGTCTGAGGTATCAACTTTAGATCTGCAATGTTAGATCGTTCTGGAACCGTCTGAGGTATCAACTTTAGATCTTCGATGTTAGATCGTTTTGGAACCGTCTGAGGTATCAACTTTAGATCTGCAATGTTAGATCGTTTTAGAACCGTCTGAGGTATCAACTTTAGATCTGCAATGTTAGATCATTTTGGAACCTTCTGAGGTATCAACTTTAGATCTGCGATGTTAGATCGTTTTGGAACCGTCTGAGGTATCAACTTTAGATCTGCGATGTTAGATCGTTCTGGAACCGTCTGAGGTATCAACTTTAGATCTTCGATGTTAGATCGTTTTGGAACCGTCTGAGGTATCAACTTTAGATCTGCAATGTTAGATTGTTTTGGAACTGTCTGAGGTATCAACTTTAGATCTGCAATGTTAGATCGTTCTGGAACCGTCTGAGGTATCAACTTTAGATCTGCGATGTTAGATCGTTTTGGAACCGTCTGAGGTATCAACTTTAGATCTGCGATGTTAGATCGTTTTGGAACCGTCTGAGGTATCAACTTTAGATCTGCAATGTCTGTTTTTGAGTTGGTAAGTGATCAAAATGAATCTTCGGCTTGATTATATCTGAGAGAACCGTTCATGGAATTCAAGTGAACACTGCATGTGATTGAGAACATCTTTGTTGAAGATATCCGTCTACCTGAAAAATCAAGTTAGTGATATGCAATGTTTATGATGCATGTAAATGTGAGATATTCCCGGAGAAATATGCATGTGATGTTGTGTATGAATATGCGCATGATGCATGATGTATGATGTATGATGTATGAATGTGATGTCAAGCTTCTATTTGGGAAAATAAATTTCCGTCAGTCATCTGAATATGACTATATTGTGATTGTTGATGATCTTTTGTCTTGTTTGAGTATCCTCGGCTGGGGAAATTCTTTGAGAACCACGGTACTCTGTTGAAGGATCTTTGACTATCACTTGGGAATGAAAGGTAGCTAGAAGTTCTGATGCCCTTTCAAATGGTAATGAGGAAGATGCATAATCCTCCGATGCACTATCTGACCAAGTCCGGGTGCGGGGATCACACCTTCTGAAGATAGTAATCTGGAACAACCCTGCTGGGGGATAAGACTTCTTTTGAAGAGAAAATCTTTTTGAGGAATTTGCTGAGAAATGCGCTTCTCTTGGGGATTTTCTTCTGATGGGATGATGTCCAGATAATTGGGACATTACCTGAATGCTATTCCTGTTTTTCCTGGTAAACATCAATCATATTCAAATGCATATGTTCATTCAAAATTATCATTGGGACGTTTACGTATTTAAAACAGAAAAAGTGAAAATAGTGATTTTGAGCCTAAGCTGCATTGATTTTTGAAAAAGAGCCATGATAGGATGATTCTCACAGGGAGACAACAATCCTAGAAGTAGGAAATTGCCATAAAGCTTTGGAAAATATTTATGAAGATAAATAGCTATGTGAAAACAGTCCAGTCAAGTTTCAATTCTGCTATTGCCAATCTGTCTTCGAGCATCTCATCCCTCACTTGTTGGAAGAAAGTGATTGGATTGATCGGTGTCTTTGAGGTGTTGAATCTTGATGGTGAGTAGGCAGTTGAACGGAACATAGTTGTATGCTTCATTCCCTAACTTTTGCCTAGGCTGCCCTTTTAGGTTTTCAGCCTACCGGGATAGTATTCGTTTAGTCTCTAATTTTTGCCTGGACCGCCCTTTCGGGTTTTCAATCCACCGAGACGCTCATTTTTTGCCTAAGTTGCCCTTTCAGGTTTTCAACTTAGCGAGCTGTTTTTTTCTTTTTAAGCGAAGTATTTTTTGACTATGTCAGCATTCACAGGGTGTGGGAAATCCTCACCATCCATGGTGGTAAGCAACATGGCGCCGTCGGAGAATATTTTCTTGATTATGAATGGTCCCTCGTAGGTGGGAGTCCATTTGCCTCTGGGATCACCTTGTGGTAAGATGATGCGTTTGACAACCAAGCCACCAGTTTGGTATGCTTGACTTTTGACTTTTTTGTTGAAGGCTTTGATCATACGCTTTTGGTATAGCTGACCATGACAAATAGCTGCGAGCCTTTTCTCATCAATCATGTTTATCTGTTCCAACCGTGTTTGAATCCAATCGTCTTCGTCTAGATTGGCTTCTTTCATAATCCTTAGGGAAGGAATCTGAATTTCAATTGGAAGAACTGCCTCCATACCATAGACTAAGGAGAATGGAGTTGCCCCTGTTGAAGTACGCGCAGATGTGCGATAACCATGAAGAGCAAAAGGTAACATCTCATGCCAGTCTTTGTAGGTTACTGTCATTTTTTGTATGATTTTCTTGATGTTCTTGTTGGCAGCTTCCACCGCGCCGTTCATCTTTGGTCGATATGGAGAAGAATTATGATGTTTGATCTTGAACTGTGTGCAAAGTTCAGTAATCATTCTGTTGTTTAGATTTGTGCCATTGTCCGTGATAATCCGTTCAGGGATGCCATACCGACAAATGAGATTGTATTTGATGAACCGGGCCACCACATTCTTGGTAACAGAAGCAAATGAAGCTGCTTCTACCCACTTTGTGAAGTAGTCAATAGCGACCAGGATAAAGCGATGTCCGTTGGAGGCAGTAGGTTTGATTTCTCCAATCATATCAATACCCCACATTGCAAAAGGCCAAGGAGCCGTCAGGAGGCTTAATGGAACTGGAGGTACATGTACTTTGTCAGCGTATATCTGGCATTTGTGACATGTTCGGGAGTGATAATGGCAGTCTGTTTCCATGGTAGACCAGTAATAACCTGCTCTCAGGATCTTTTTAGCCATTGTATGTCCACTGGAATGAGTACCGAAGGCACCATTGTGTATTTCTTCCATGATCTGCTCTGCTTCCTTCTTGTTTACACAGCGAAGTAAAGTCGAGTCATGGTTGCGTTTGTATAGGGTTCCATTGCTTAGAAAGAATTTGGCAGCAAATCTCCTTAGAAACTTTCTGTCGTTAATGGATGCCCCTTCAGGGTACTCCTGAGCTTCGAGATATCTTTTTACTTCATGGAACCATGGTTTTTCTTCTGTTCCCTCGGTATTGATCTCATTGCAATAGGATGGTTCATCTTGCCTGTAAATGGTGATCATAGGCGCCTCGTTGTCCCACCTGACTTTGAACATGGATGACATGGTAGCTAAAGCATCAGCTAGTTGATTTTCCTCGCGTGGAATGTGTTCGAAAGTGATTTCTTCGAAGTAAGGAATCAAACTCATCACATATTCTTTGTAAGGAATTAGATTCGGGTGCTTCGTGTCCCATTCCCCTTGGACTTGGTAAATTACCAAGGCCGAGTCTCCGTAGACTTCCAGGAATTTGATTCTTAGATCGATTGCAGCTTTAAGACCCAGAATACATGCTTCGTATTCGGCTATATTGTTAGTGCAATTGAAGCATAACCTGGCAGTGAATGGTGTATGACCTCCTGCGGGGGAAATGATCACAGCTCCGATGCCATTGCCAAGTGCATTAGAAGCTCCGTAAAAAACCATAGTCCACCGGGATCCTGGCTCAGGTCCTTCTTCTGGTCCTGGTTGTTTGTAGTCATCGACTAGCATAATGTCTTCGTCTGGGAAGTCAAAGTTCAATGCTTGATAATCATCCACTGCTTGATGAGCCAGATGATCGGCTACCACACTTCCTTTGATTGCTTTTTGTGAAGTGTATTGAATGTCATATTCTGTTAAGATCATTTGCCATCTCGCTATTCTTCCAGAGAGAGCAGGTTTTTCGAACACGTATTTGATGGGATCAATCTTGGAGATTAGGAAAGTGGTGTGATTTAGCATGTACTGTCTTAGTCGGCGAGCCGCCCAAGCTAAGGCACAACAAGTTTTTTCGAGTAGTGAGTATCTTGTTTCACAATCGGCAAACTTTTTGCTAAGATAGTAGATTGCGTGCTCCTTTCGGCCGGATTCGTCATGTTGTCCTAGTACACACCCCATTGAGTCTTCTAACACAGTTAGGTACATTATCAGAGGTCTGCCTTCCACAGGTGGCAACAATATTGGAGGTTTTTGGAGATATTCTTTGATTTTGTCAAAGGCTAACTGGCATTTGTCATTCCACCTTTCCACTTGATCTTTCTTCAACAGTTTGAAGATCGGCACACAAGTAGTAGTCATGTGGGCAATAAATCGGGCGATGTAATTTAGACGTCCCAAGAATCCTCTGACTTGTTTCTCGGTACGAGGTATAGGCATTTCTTGAATGGCTTTAACCTTGGCGGGATCAACCTCAATACCTTTGCTGCTGACGATGAAACCTAAGAGTTTGCCGGATCTTACTCCAAAGGTACACTTATTTGGGTTCAGTCGCAACTTGTATTTCTTGAGTCTGTCAAACAACTTGTGTAAATGACCCAGATGTTCTTCCTCGGTGTTGGATTTTGCAATCATGTCATCGACATACACCTCTATTTCTTGATGAATCATATCATGAAATAGTGCTACCATTGCACGTTGATAGGTTGCTCCTGCGTTTTTCAGACCAAAGGGCATTACTTTGTAACAAAAGGTTCCCCAGGGTGTTGTGAAGGTTGTTTTTTCCATGTCTTCGGGTGCCATCTTGATTTGATTGTACCCTGAGAATCCGTCCATAAAGGAGAATACCTTGCATTGTGCGGTATTGTCAACCAGTACATCGATGTGTGGTAAAGGGAAATCATCTTTGGGGCTTGCCCGGTTCAGATCTCTGTAGTCCACGCACATTCTGACTTTCCCGTCTTTTTTAGGTACAGGCACGATGTTAGCTATCCAAGGAGGATAACTTACAACTTTTAGGAATCCGGCATTGAACTGTTTTTCAACCTCGTCTTTGATCTTTTTTGACATATCAGGCCTACTCCTTCGTAGTTTCTGTTTGACTGGAGTGCTACCTCCTTTGATTGGTAGGCGATGAACTACAATGTCCGTGTCAAGGCCTGGCATATCTTCATAGGACCAGGCGAATATCTCGACGTAGTCTCGCAGCATTTGAATCAGTCTTTGCTTGATGCTGTGTTCTAAATCAGCCCCTATTTTGACTTCTTTCTTTTCTTCGTTGCTGCCCAAGTTGATGACCTCAATTGGCTCCTCGTGAGGCTGTATGGCCTTGTCTTCTTGTTCTAGCAGCCTTGCAATTTCTCTTGGCACTTCACAATCTTCCTCACTTTCGTCCTCAGTTTGGTAGATCGGACTTTCAAAGTCATGACGGGCAATAGCAGAATCGTTGTTGACTGGATCCAGAGTGTATGTGAATCTGCATGTTAGTTATGTGAGTGTGTGTGAAGAAAAAACATAGCTATTTGAAAGCGAAAAAAGAAAGAAAAAGGATCACAAAATTTAAATATGCAAGCGTCCCATGATTTTATTGAATGCACATGATCATGATATGATAAGCCCTTATAGAAGGACCAGTGTGCTAAGGCACACGGCTTTCAAGCTCATGGTTCGATTGTTCAGGAACCATTTTTATCTTTGCACAATATACACAAAGAAAACAGGAAATGGCATTTACTCCTGGTCAAAGGAGATCACATCCTCAGCTTTCCAGTTGTTCAATCCACTGTTATGAGCAGGGAGTATCCAGCTGTTCCAGTTGCAGTTGTCTTCTTCATCTTCCACAGCATTGATTTCATTAGTGGGAAAATGAGCCGGTGATCCTTCGGGATAAGGGATATACTCTGCTGGATACGAGAGCCCAGGCTGAGATATCTCTGTTGGCTGAGCGAGATGCTCGATAAGGCCGTCCCATGCAGTCGGGATGATGTTTTGAATAGAGAATTATGCATCCTGATGAGGAGTGTATGCTGACAGAAAGCAAGCCTCGTTATTTGGTATTTCCCTGGCTTTTTCAAGAGCGAAATTGTCATCGTACTGTTCATCCGATCCAGTTGGGACAATGTCCTCCATAGCAATTTGTGAGCTCGGAGGCAGTATGTAGGCACTTTTCAACAGGAGCAGTGATGTTGGAGCTTTTATTGAAGAGAATAAACATGCGATTTGCACTCATTTTGGTGTGTGCAATTAATCCCTTATCTGGATGATAAATGTTGCATGTTCCGCCTTTTATGACAATGGTGAGATCCTTTTCTTGCAGCTGCCCCACACTCAACAAGTTGTTACGAAGTTCTGGGACATAATATACATCTTGAAATAGAAAAGTAGTGCCATCAAATACCAGCCTAATGCTTCCTTTTCCAGCTACTGACATGCGAGAGTTGTTTCCACACTTCACGGAATGCTTTTCTCCTTCTACCTTATTTAAGAACATACCTTTGTTTCCACACATATGATTAGAGCAACCTGAGTTCAAGAACCACGCATCGTTCCTTTTTGCTTCATTTTCTTCTACAAGAGCCATCAGGAGAAGCTCTTCATCATCATCCAACTCTGCATAATTTGTCTCTTTGTTCCATTTAGGACATTCATATTGAAAATGCCCTAAATTATGACACTTGAAACACTCCACTGTGTCCCTTGTGAATGATTGTCTTCCTCTTCCACGTCCTCTTCCACAGTATGTTCCTCTTCCTCTTCCTCTACTACTTTCCACCTTCAGGGCTTGCTCACCGTCACGGTTAACCTTTTTAAACTTTTGTTCATGAACCACCAGTGAGCTTGGAAGCTCATCAGTGGTCATTTCTTCTGTGTCCTTTGACTCCTCAATTGAAACCACTACATACGTGAATTTCTCTATCAACGTATGAAGAATTTTCTACACCACTTTTGAGTCAGACATAACCTCTCCATTGCTTCTCATTTTGTTAGCAACCGTCATTACTCTGGAAAAATATTCAGTGATGGTTTCTGCATCTTTCATTTCCAGCACCTCAAACTCTCTTCTCAAAGAGTTTAGCATCGACTTCTTCACGCGATTGTTACCTCCATACTTTCTTTTCAGGGAATCCCAAACAATCTTGGATGTGCGCCTATCCAATATCTGTTCGAAGACTGACCTATCAATTGCCCTGAAAAGATAATGCTTGACCTTGTGATCGTTTGTTTTGGAAGTTTGTAGCAACTCCAATTGTGCGTTAGTGAGCACAGTCGTTTCAATAGGTTCCTGGAAACCAATTTCAACGGTGGTCCAGAGACCTTTGGCACGAAGGAGATTCTCCATCAACTCACTCCAATGATCATAATGTTGACCATCAAAATAAGGAATTTTTGCTGAAAGCTTGCCCTCACTCATATTTGTGTTTCTCTCTTAACTAAGTTGCGGCTTAGCTGTATTTATCAGGCCCAGTGGGGGCTCTGATACTAGTTTGTAGGAAATAGAAAGGGTGACTCAGATTTGCAAACTGAATGATTTTATTCAATAAAAGGGGCTGATATATAGCCTTACAAATATCAGTAAATAACTGTTGGCTATAAATCAACAAATGATAAATAATAAAATTTAGACCAATTCAAAACACTAATTCAAAAAGCTCATTCCTAAATATGGGGATTATTAAAAACTGACAATAATAACTCCTATTTTCTAGTAACAAACTAAACACGTTCAAGAGAATCCCTCTCAAAACTCTACCAAAGAACCAACAAAACTCAGAAATACACTCAATCTCAACCTAACCTCTTCATCAACTCAGAACCAAACCTCCAATACACTCACCATATCTGTTGTAATTAATTACAAGTTGTGTTCTAAAATGACAAAATGGTGAAAGTGAGTAAATGCTAATAAATGCATGTAATAAAGTCCCACATTGGAAGATTTACTCATTTTCAAAGTCTTTATAAAGAGTTAATACCATTAACTCAACAAAAGGACAAAAGAGGATAAAGTGCCACATTGACAAATATGGTGGTCCCAAGCACTATGCCACTTGTCCCAATCCTACAACCACTCGCCATTGTCGCCACCGGCGACACCGGCTCCGGCTCCGACTCTGAGTCCGGGTCCGGGGGCGTGGGCGTAGAGGCGCTAGTGGCGGCTTGTAGACAGCACTTGAGCATTTAGGCACGTTGCATCGGAGCGATCGGGATATTCACGGCGTTAATGAGGAGGCTCCGCCGGGCGACGGCCGGCCTTTGGCCGGTTGTTACATTTTTCTCAGTGTACGTGATTTGAATTTTGAATCGGAAAGGTGGCAACTGTTCAAGAAATCATGCAGAAATGAAACCATGCAAATGGTGCATGAACCAGTGCAAGTGCAACAGTCATATCTTTTGAAAATATATTGTTTCATTAAGGGTCGCAACATTTGAAACTAATATTTTCATGGCCTATAAAAGGATGATTCCGCATTCAGAAAACAAATCACAAAATTCCGAAAATCCTTTGAATAATTCCAGATCGTTCTTCGCTGCATTCGAGTTTTCGCTGATCTTGCGCAAACTCGATAAGGCTGAATTATCCTGGGTATTCCTGCATCGAAACTCTAAGACATTCGGGAGTGCTTGAAATACTTTAAGGAAAGTGATACCATTCACGATTCCAGCCTCGGTCCTCTGGATTGAAACACATATCTCCTAATAATCTTAAAGTATATCAAACCATGGCCACCGACGCTTCTGTTTCAAGCATCAAACTCATGAACCAGGACCTTGTGAAACTAGATCATTTTGATGGAACAAACTATACCCGTTGGCAAGATAAAATGACTTTTCTCCTGACTACTCTGAAAATTCAATATGTCTTGGATCCTGACTTGGAGGAAATTCCAGAACCAACTGCGGATGACACTGATGAAATCAAAAAGGAGTGAAAGAAACGTAAGGAAGATGAATTGCTATGCCGTGGACATATTCTGAACACATTATCCGATCGTCTCTATGATCTCTACATTGATACCGCATCTGCAAAGGAAATCTAGAAAGCACTTGAATTCAAATTTAAAGCCGAAGAAGAAGGTACGAAAAAGTTCTTAAAATCTAAATACTTTGACTTTAAAATGTGGGATTCCAAGCCTATTCTTGCACAAGTACACGAGTTACAGGTTCTCATGAATAAAATAAAGGCCGTAAAAATTGATGTCCCTGAAGCTTTCCAAGTTGGTGCAATCATAGCAAAATTGCCACCTTCATGGAAAGGATACAGAAAGAAATTGTTGCATAGTTCTGAGGATCTCTCGTTGGAGAAACTTCAGAAACACCTTCGAATCGAGGAAGAAACGAAGGATCGTGAAAAGACCGAGTCCGCTGGATTTGCAAAGGCAAATACTGTTGTTGTAAAGGGAAATAAAAAATATGATGGCACAAAAAACCATCTTGGTCCAAAGAAAGATTATAACAGGTTCAAAAACTTTGGCGGACAAAAAGGTACTAAAAATGGATGCTATGCATGTGGCAAACCCGGACATTATGCTCGAGATTGTAGGCACAACAAGCCCAAATCTGAGGTTAATGTTGTTCATGTCAATGACGACATAATCGCTACTGTAAGCGAAATTATGGCCATCAAAGGAAAAGTCCAAGGATGGTGGTATGACACATGTGAAACTGTACATGTATCTTATGATAAAGCGGCATTCAAAACCTATACCGAAGTCAATGATGGACAGGAAGTACAAATGGGCAATGAAGTGCGATCAAGAGTCGTTGGAACAGGATCCGTCGAACTCAACTTCACCTCTGGAAAGAAAGTCACTCTTGTCAATGTTCTTCATGTTCCCGACATGAATAGAAACCTTGTTAGTGGGGACTTGTTGGGAAAACCGGGCATTAAATCTGTATATGAATCGGGCAAGTTAATATTGACCCGTAATGGGATATTTGTAGGAAAAGGATATTCCTTTGAAGGAATGATCAAACTTTGTACTACCGACAATATTATTAATGAAATTTCTAATTCTGCTTATATGCTTGAATCTATTTCATTATGGCACTCTAGATTAGCACATATTGGTATTAGTACTATGAATAGACTAATTAAATCTGGGTTGATATCATGTAACATTCATGATTTCAGAAAATGTGAAATATGTGTTAAGTCTAAAATGATTAAGAAACCTTTCAAAAGTGTTGAAAGAAAAACAAAGGTTCTTGATCTTGTGCACTCTGACTTGTGTGAATTCAATGGAATGTTGACCCGTGGGGGAAATCGTTATTTTATAACATTTATCGATGATTGTTCTAGGTTCACACATGTATATCTCTTAAAGCATAAAGATGATGCCTTTAATGCTTTTAAAACTTATAAAGCGGAAGTCGAAAATCAATTAAGTACTACCATAAAAGTACTTAGAAGTGATAGAGGCGGTGAATACTTCTCGGCAGAATTTGATGCATATTGTGAAGAATATGGCATAATACATGAATGTTCTGCGCCTCGCACACCACAACAAAATGGCATGGCCGAAAGAAAAAATAGAACATATCAAGAAATGATTAATGCTATGTTAATGCATTCAGAGTTGCCATTTAATTTGTGGGGTGAAGCATTATTATCCGCATGTCACATAATGAATAGAATTCCATTAAAAACAACTGGAATTTCTCCATATGAAAAATGGAAAGGAAGATCACCAAATATTGATTATTTTAGAGTGTGGGGGTGTGTGGCATATTACAAAAATATGGATCCCAAAAGAACAAAATTAGGTCCTCGAGGGATCAGATGTGCTTTCATAGGATATGCACGGAATAGCAAAGCATATAGACTTCTAAATTTAGAGTCTAATGTAATTGTCGAATCTAGAGATGTGGAATTCTTCGAAAATCTTATCACAAAGAATAAGGAACCAGAGAATCCCACGATCAAAAAGTCTTGTGACAATGATTCGACGCGGATTGTTGAAACACAACCCGAACAAAGAAGAAGCAAAAGGGCACACAGGAATAAGGGTCTAGGACCAGATGAAATCGATTCTCAACTTATTTCCGTTTATCTAGTTGAAGGAAATAACAAGAATGATGTTCATAAAATTCCTATTATTTTTCAAATTGAAGATGATCCTAAAACATATAAAGGAGCAATGACTTCTAGAGACGCTTCTTTTTGGAAGGATGCTATCCAAGATGAAATGGATTCAATTATGTCAAACCATACTTGGGAACTAGTTCCGAAGGGATCAAGACCCATTGGATGCAAATGGGTGTTTAGGAAGAAGTATCACAACAATGGTACATTAAACACCTACAAGGCCAGACTAGTTGCAAAAGGATTTAGACAAAAGGAAGGTATCGATTATTTTGATACATATGCACCAGTAGCAAAAACTACGACGATTAGAATATTGTTTGCACTAGCTTCCTTGAACAACCTTATTGTTCATCAAATGGATGTTAAAACAGCATTCCTAAATGGCGATCTCGACAAGGAAATCTATATGGTGCAACCATAAGGCTACATACTTCATGGAAATGAACAAAAGGTATGTAAACTTGTCAAATCTTTATACGGTTTAAAACAGGCACCAAAACAATGGCATCAAAAATTTGACACTGCCATACTTTCAAATGGGTTCATTCCAAACTCTTGTGACAAATGCTTGTACACAAAGGTGTGTGGAAATGCTATAATATTTCTATGTATATATGTTGATGACATGTTGATTATTAGCAATGAAATGAATGGAATATTAGAAACAAAAGGTTTTCTAACTTCCACATTCAAGATGAAAGATCTTGGATTAGTTGACACCATACTAGGGATCAAAGTAAAACGAAATAGTGGGGGTTATGAACTTAATCAAACACATTATATTGAAAAAATGTTTGAAAAGTTCAAACACCTTAACTTCAAGGAAGTAAACACTCCATTCGATCCTAGTGTCAAACTTCAAAAGAACAATGGTAGATCCATGGCACAATTGGAATATGCAAGTGCAATTGGATGTCTAATGTACTTAATGCAATGTACTAGACCAGACATAGCATTTGCAGTTAGTAAAATGAGTAGATTTACATGCAATCCAAATGATGAACATTGGAAGGCAATAATAAGGATTTTTGGATATTTGTCAAAGACTAAAAACCTTGGCCTTCATTATGGTAAGTTTCCTGCCATACTAGAAGGATATACCGACGCAAGTTGGATATCAAGTGTTGGAGATTATAAATCTACAACTGGGTGGATATTCACATTGGCTGGAGGTGCGATTTCTTGGAAGAGCAAGAAACAAACATGCATTACTCTCTCAACCATGGAATCAGAGTTTGTGGCTCTTGCATCTGCTGGACAAGAAGCAGAATGGTTGAGGGATCTCTTATTAGAGGTTCCATTAGCTAAAGACAATGTTTCAAAGGTGTTGATACATTGTGATAGTCAAGCCATCCTGGCTAGAGCATTCAGTGAAGTATACAATGGAAAGTCTAGACACATAGGTCTTAGACACTCTCTCGTGAGAAAAATGATAAAGGATGGGATTATTTCACTGACATATATACAAACAAGCTACAATTTGGCTGATCCTTTTACTGAACCACTGGCCATAGACTTAGTAAAGTCTACCTCGAAAGGTATGGGATTGAAACTCTTTGAATGAGGGTTCCGACAATGATAGCAACCCAATCTGAAGCTAATACATCTTAACCTAAGATTCAATAGGTAACAACAAGTCGTTGATTTGGAAGTTGGTGTAACATTTTCGTGATAATGTTGACTATTACATAATTGAGGGTTGAGTTTTAAAGAAACTCTTAATGAAGTTCAATATCGAGGATATGTATCTAAAGAGATACTAATAAAACTTCACCTATATGAGTTTCGAGATGGTGCCGTCTCAAAGTGAGAGTTGGAGTTTCTCTCATGAAAAATTCATGAAAACAGGAAAAGCACATGGCCATAAATAGTGCTAGGCGAGATATGTAGGCGAAGAAACTTTAAAAGTGTGTGTATAACAATGCCGGTATGATCACATGGGATAATGGTTCAAAGCATAGCTACCTAACATTCCGATTAGACTTTGCGTTGTCTTTACTATGGTTAAGTTCAAATCGAAAGATACCTAACTGTATTAACACTTTTATCTTCTATATTATGGAATTGGATTTGTCATTATTAGAACAAGTGGGGGATTGTTGTAATTAATTACAAGTTGTGTTCTAAAATGACAAAATAGTGAAAGTGAGTAAATGCTAATAAATGCATGTAATAAAGTCCCACATTGGAAGATTCACTCATTTTTAAAGTCTTTATAAAGAGTTAATACCATTAACTCAACAAAAGGACAAAAGAGGATAAAGTGCCACATTGACAAATGTGGTGGTCCCAAGCATTATGCCACTTGTCCCAATCCTACAACCACTCGCCGGTGTCGCCACCGGCGACACCGGCTCCGACTCCGACTCTGACTCCGGGTCAGGGGGCGTGGGCGTAGAGGCGCTAGTGGCGGCTTGTAGACGGCACTTAAGCACTTAGGCACGTCGCCTCGGAGCGATCGGGCTATTTGCGGCATTAATGAGGCGGCTCCGGCGGGCGACGGTCGGCCTTCGGCCGGTTGTTACATTTTGCTCAGTGTACGTGATTTGAATTTTGAATCGAAAAGGTGGCAACTGTTCACGAAATCATGCAGAAATGAAACCATGCAAATGGTGCATGAACCAGTGCAAGTGCAACAGTCATATCTTTTGAAAATATATTGATTCATTAAGGGTCGCAACCTTTGAAAATAATATTTTCATGGCCTATAAAAGGATGATTCCGCATTCAGAAAACAAATCACAAAATTCCGAAAATCCTCTGAATAATTCCAGATCGTTCTTCGCTGCATTCGAGTTTTCGCCGGTCTTGCGTAAACTCGATAAGGCTGAATTATCCTGGGTATTCCTGCATCGAAACTCTAAGACATTCGGGAGTGCTTGAAATACTTTAAGGAAAGTGATACCATTCACGATTCCAACCTCGGTCCTCTCGATTGAAACACATATTTCCTAATAATACCTCCATCCCTCAAATTTTAAACCAAACCTCTCGCTGCCTTACATCACACAACATCCCTCACCAATCTCAACACCCAAACCTCCCTCTCTGCTCAAAACTTAACACTCTTAATCCTCATTCAACCAAAACCCACACGCACCACAACCTCAAACGCACATATCTCATCCTCACGGAATCACGTACAAACAACCTTCAACATTCACCATACTCAAATCACATCAAACAACACAACTAACGAAAACAGACCTCAGAGTCCAAAAGTAGAAGAAGAAAGAGGTCGAAGCAAGCATACACGTACCCGAGCTTTATTCACCTTCTTCGATTTTTGTTTCTGTTTTGTTGCTGTAGCATACTGGTATTATTCTTTTTCTCTGATTTTTAATCATGTAAACTTGTAACTCTGATGAATATAATGAAAATCATATTTGAGGTTTAGGGATTTATGTTGGGATAAGGGTTCTTGATTATTTGAATCTTGTTGCGTTATTCTTGATGATAAGAAACAGAGAACCGAGCGTGAGAGAGATCGAAAGAGAAGTTATGTTGATCCATGGTGGAAACCGTGATTTTTGCTCTATGTAAATTTTGTTTCGTTGAAAATAATAAGAGAGGAAGAGCCGAGTATAAGGAGAGAGGCGCTGGATTTGCCTCTAGGGTTCTTTTAGCCCGTTTCTAACATACAAATCGGGTTCTTTAAACTGTATCCGGCCCAGTTTTTTTTAATGTTTATTTCATCTTATCTTGGGCCTTCACCTTTGTTTCCACCTGCAAACACACCTTGGCCCAACTTTCCCCTTTTTTTTTGTAAGTTTCTGTTTTTGTTTTGCTTGGGCCTCACTCTCATCCGATTTTTGACACCTCCACTGGCCCAATATACATATCTTTTACTTTTTTTATTTAATATCTCTTTTTCTTTTTATAAAAAAATGATAATGAATTTCTTTTTATTAGTTAAAAGTTAGCTTTTATTTAAAATCACATAAATGTTCTATTGTTTATTTTATTTACTAGATTTATTAAAAGACCAAATAATATCTTCTTTAGATGTATGTTTAAGATTATCCAAAATATTTCAAAATAATACAAAAGTAGCTTTTTAATCGAATTGAGTTTGAGTTTTAATGGGTGAAGAAGGGAGTGTACGTACTTGTACAAGTTGTTCTTTAAGCGTTTAGGCGATGGTCGTTAAGCCATTGTTCGAATGTTTAGCCTCCATTTAAGACTTCCATAAAACTCGATTTAATTCACCCTTTTTTACAAAACGCTTTCTTTTAATAATCAAATCAAATTTAGTCGATAATGGATGAATCAAGAAAGGTTTGTACGTACTTGTACAAGTTGTTCTTTAAGCGTTTAGACGATGGCCGTTAAGCCTTTGTTTGAATGCTTAGGATTCCATTAAAGACGCCTTAAAACTAGATTTGTCTCACCTTCATTGCAAAAAAAACACTTTTTAAACAATCTAATTGATTATAGTCTATAATGGATAATGAAGAATGGTTTGTATGTACTTGTACAAGTTGTTCTTTAAGCGTTTAGGCGATGGCCGTTAGGCCATTGTTTGAGTGCGTAGACTCCGTTAAAGACTTCATAAAACTCGATTTAACAAGTGCTCTTTCAAGTACTTTAAGCGATGGCCGTTAAGCCTCCTTTGTTGGAGTACATAAATTCCATTAAAGATCTTTCAAACTTAATTCATCTCGCCTTTTACAAAACAATTTCAATTCATCAAATCATTTCTTTTTCTCGCCCAAGTGCGAATCCTTTTCATCACCTAAGAGGGGGTTGTACGTACTTGTGTGTCATACCCCAAAATTTTCCCTCTTATATTCAATCAAAGGTTCCTCATTTCATCTTCAATAACTCAAGGTTCAAGGGTTTTCTCAAGTCACTCTCTCCTATTCAAAACTAGGGTTTGCATTTTATCAAAGGAGTTTGAATCTTTAAGGCCTCAAATGTACCTCAAGGTATCTCATATGTCTCAAGGAATATCCATGTCAAAAGTCAAGCTTCTATTCCAAGGATTGCTCACGCAATGGCTCAGATGATCAATAATCGACTATGTTGACTTAAAAGTCAACTATAGTCAAAATACAATCAAAACTCCTGACTTTTGGTCAACATCAAGTATTGGAGGTTATATCCATCATTTTATCAAGGGTTGATCATGATTCATTAATAAAAACTCATAAATGAACAAATTCAAAAGGTTCAAATTAGGGTTTTTAAAGGAGAAAGTCAACTCAACTTTGACTGGCCATAACTATCACATGGAGTATCAAAAATTTCCCAACCAAAGCCTATTTTGAAGGAAATTGGATTCTCTACAACTTTGTCTCTCACAAGCCAAGGCCAGAAATGCTTCATTCAAGAGATATGGTGCAAAAGATTATAGGTCCTCCAAAAAGTCAACAAAAACACCTTTTGGGTCAAAGCTCATAACTTGAGCATGGAAACTTCAATTGAGACGAAACCAAAAGGAGTGTTTAGAGGACTCTTTGAGCTTTCCAAAAAGTCCTAGATCATCTCCATGTGATAAAAATTGAGAGATGTGTGATTGATACAAGTTGGTCGATTTTCAAGAAAAGTGTGAAAACCTAATTGATCAAATTCAAAGTTTTGAGTAATGGGCCTTAACAATTTGTTTTGTCCACGTGATTTTGAGTCCAAAAGAAGCCCAATGGTCAATTTATATTATTACTATGATATTTATTTTATTTATACTTGATTTTTATCATTTAAAAGTCAAATAAAATAAAATAAAATCATACAATAGTAAAATAAATTATGTGATTTATTTTTAATCATATAAAAGGTCCAAATACTAATATAAAGAGGAGGAATTTCGTTTGGCATAGTTAGGGAGAGAGATTGATCCAAAAAAAGAAAGAATATATGATTTTTAATCAAATTTCATATCTTTTTAATTATATGATTTCCTTCCTAAACTAATGACCTAATATGGTCTCTTATATAAACACAAGAACATTTCAGTAGCAGGGGACGAAAAAATAGGGAAAGAAGTTACGGTTTGGAGTTTCAAAGTAGGCAAGAGAAAGGCACCATCAAATCATTCCTCCAGGGTTTTTTCACAATAAAGCAAGTGTTCCTTCTTCCCTCTGGAGATCCCAGAAACCCAACCAATGCTTTGCTGAAGCCCCATGCACGCAGAATTGCACCCCCACATTCCCCACTATTTGCTTTCTTTTTAAGAAGTCGTTTTAGATGATTAATGTGTTTTTAATGATTTCTAACCACGCATTCAAGTTGACATGATTATTTAGAACGCATTTGAACCATTATTACTAAGCTTTTACGTAGGAAGAACGATATGCCATTACTAGGGCATCAACGTTCTAAAGCTTCGGATCCTTGTCTACACACCGTTTCAGACCAAACAAACCACACCATGGAGTTCTCAATGCTCTAATTAATCAATATGGGTCTTTGTTTCGTTCTGTTCTGCGCGTTTTTGCAGATGCAAAAGTCTGGAGATTTTGCTACGAATATTGGTGCAGTATTCGTAGCTAATCTGCGTGAAACTCGTAGCAAATAAATTACAGGTTCTGGTTTATAGGTTGGAGGAAGAAGACAAGACGCGTGCCCAGTTGTGGTTGGCCCGTCAACATCTCCATACCTTCTCTCTTAGCGCGATTGGATGGTCAACAGAAAAGGGGGCCCACGCGTTGATTCTCTTTCATTCCAATTGATAAGTGTTCTTTTTCCTATTTTTGATATTTAATTAACAATTCAAGAGCGTAGCACAGGTGGTCGAAAAGGAAGAGGTGTGACCATAGTGTCGCCGGTTCGTTCCCCAGCGTTTTCAAATTTATTTTCACCTATTTTCTTCTTGCGGATCCCACGCGCGCGCCTCTATATATACACGATGAACCCTCACATCTAAACCACGGGATCATGCCAATGTTCAGATCCAACGACCCAGTAGCTGCAAGCCCGCGGTGGACACTCCCAAGCGCATAACACAGGATTGAAGCCAGGATTCTTATATTATGTTTTTATTATTTATTTATTTAGATTAAATATTAGGTAATTAGGTTAGCTAATTTATTCTATTAGGATTAGGGTAATAAAATTAGGATTAGGTTTAGGATTATTTTCCCGATTGTTCGACTATTCCGATTTAATTTATTTAATCGGTTTAAACCATTAAAAGATCACAAGAACCTTAGAAGTTTATCAATGCATTAGGGTTTGCCCAATCCCACTGGCCATTTGGCTAAAATATTAGGGTTTAATTTATTATCCGTTTCGACTAAATCTATCGGTCGCGATGATTAATAATCTAGTTATTTAATTAATTAAATCCAATAATAAAAATACATTTATTTTGCTAAATGGTTTTAACCAAATCTATTGGTTACGATGATTAGCATACTCAACTCGTTATCGTGTAATAATCAAACCCATTGATTATGAGGGATAACGATAAATAATTTAAATTATTTAAAACACACTCATTTGCTATTCGTGATAATCGAATCTATCGATTAGAATGGTTAGCAATTCTTCCTTCAATCCGTTAACTATGGTGATCAAGCCTATTGATCATCGCAACTAACGGTAACATATTAAACCAGGGTTGTACGTCATTTAAAACACTCAAAACTCATCTCTTCAATACTGCGATTTTCAAAACTACGATAAGATAATTCAAAATACCTCGCGAACTTCGCATTTCAAAACTACGATAAGGTAACTCAAAATACCTTCAAACCATTCACATCAATTCTAAGGCGTACAACCCTGCCCCGAACTACGTTGACTCTGATTCTCCCTAAGGAGATACGTAGGCACTTGGCAACAAGGCGAGTCCCCTTCCTCAAAATTCTCATTAGGTTCGAATTTTACCATTCACCCTTTTCATTTCTGTAGCTATTGAATCTTAACAATTTTAGCCATAAACCTTTACCTTAACTCAAAACCTTAAGAAAGGGTTAAGGGTGCCTAACACCTTCCATTGACCTGATTATAATAACTTACCATGATTTCTTAACTTCGTAGGGTTTCCTATTCGCCCTGGTAGAATAGGTGGCGACTCTGAAAACATTTAATTTTCAGGGCAGGTTGCTACATTGTGCAATTTTCTCTTTCAAGCACCTAGGCGATGGCCGTTAAGCCTTTGTTTAAATGTTTGATTTCTCTTAACAAACAACTTCAATTTTATTTACTCCTTTTCACTTCAAACTCCTTTTCATAAACGAGACACTTAGTCAAACTCAAATGCAATTATACTTCCACATGTGAAGATCGATTTTTCTCCACTCGAATGCGATGATGGCCAAAATCTCGTCTTACTCTTGATTTAGTCATCCATTCTTATAGTGATGCAAATAATCTCTTATCCATGTGCGCATAGTATTGTTTGAATGCGATCGAGTACCTCTCGCTAAAATCAACTAACAAACTCGTAGTTCTTCATACCACGAACTACGATTGCTCTGACTTTCCCATTGCACGAGGGAATACGTAGGCACAAGATACAAATGTCTTGGCGAGCACAATAATAAAAAACCTTTTTTTGTTCCTTTCTTTCTTCTCACTAAAATAATGAACGCAAATAAATATTTAGCTAACAATTAATCACAAGAATAACTAAATGGGTCCCATCGAGTACGATGGAGGTAAGGGGTGCTAACACCTTCCCCTTGCTTAACCGACTTCTGAACCCTAATTTGGTTGCGATGACCATCTTATCCATTTCCTTTTTTATTTGTGGGTTTTATCGATATTTTCCCTTTCCTTTTGGAATAAATAAAATTTGGTGGCGACTCTGTTGTATTTCGAGTGTGTGAACACCTCGAGTATTTTTTACCGCTACAATTGGCAATTCTTCAATTGTTCTCTTCTCATGAACATCCAAAGTTGCCAACAACATAAACAACGTTGCACCATCTTGCACCGATTCATCCACTTGTTTAGAAGACAAAAACATATCTTCCTTGACACCCGTTTCAGGAAAAATAATTGTCTTATCAAAATAGTTGATATACACACGATTAAACTCCAACCAGTTCATACCCAAAATCACATCAAGTTTCTCTAACGGAAGACAAACAAAATCAATTTTGAAATCTCTACCGAAGATACTCAACGGACAATTCAAACACACAAAATAAGTAGACACAGAACCCATAACAGGTGTAACAATAACCATACTTCTACTCATATCAGACAATACAAGGTTCAATCGCATAGCACAATCAAAAGAAATGAAAGAGTTTGTTACACCGGTATCAATAATAGCAATCAAAGGTGTACCATTAATAAAGCACGTACCTCATATTAGCCTATCATCAACTGTGGTCTCAAAACCAGACAATGCAAACACCTTTCCTTTCGCTTGCTCCTTCTTTAGGGTTTGTCACACGTGGTACTAACGTGCCCTTGCTCGTCACAACTGTAGCAAGTCACACCCGAACCAACTCTACAATCCACGACTTTGTGACCCAGCTTGTCACACTTGAAACACTTAACATAATTCTAGTTGCAATCATTAGCACAATGTCTTTCGACACCACACTTGAAGCACTTAACAGAAGCACTAGATCCTCCCCCACTTGGCTTTCCGCCATAACCAAATTTTTTCTTCTTATCATCATATGGTTTCCCAAGGTATTTTCCTTTTCCTTTCCCATCATTTGAAGACTTGTAGCGAGAAGCACTCTCTTTACTATCCTCATCATAAATTCGACTCTTGTTAACCAACTCCGCAAAACAATTAATCTGTTGATAAACAATAGCTTTCTTGATGTCATGCCTCAGACCATTTACAAACTTCAAACACTTAGACCTCTTAGCATTCATAGTATTGTAATGAGGACAATACTTGATCAACTCTTGGAATTCCGCAGCATACTCTGCTACGATACCATTACCCTACTTCAGCTCAAGGAATTCCACCTCTTTCTTTCCACAGACATCTTATGGAAAATAGTTCTCCAAAATTGCATCACGGAAGAGATCCCAAGTAATCTGAATACCCTCTTCTTCAAACCTATGAGCAGTGTTACCCCACCAATCTTCAGCTTCTTTCTCGAGCATGTGGGTACGAAACTGCACCCTCTGTGCATCAGTACAATTCATAACTCGAAATATCTTCTCAATCGCTTTCAACCATGCTTGCGCCTTATCAGGTTCATGCTCTCCCTCAAAGATAGGCGGATTGTTCCTCTGGAACTTCCCCAAAGGCTATGCTTGAATAAGTTCCATAATTATTACACACACACACAAACAAGATTATTACATAAGCAACCACATCATTCCAAACAATCACATAACACGTTGTCATACCCCAAAATTTTCCCATCACATTTCAATATACTTTGACTCATATGACTCAAGGCTATGCAAGAATTGGGTTCACTTACCTGTCTCCTAAGCAACAAGCCTCCAACTAGGGTTTTACTTCTCTCAAGATCAAATCAAGTTACAAGACCTCAAATGGATCCCATGGCCTCTCATATGCCTCAAAGAATCCTCACATCAAGTTTCAGGCTCTGATTCACAAGATTGCCTAGACAAAAGCTCAAATAGTCAACAGTCGACTAGTTTGACCTAAAAGTCAACTATAGTCAAATCACAGTCAAAACTCTTGATTTTTGGTCAACATCAACATTTTGAAGTCGCATTCATCATTTGATCAAGGTTTGATCATGATTCATCAAATAAAGCTCAAAAATAAGCAAAACTCATAGATTCTAAATTAGGGTTTTGTAGGAGAAAGTCAACTGAACTTTGATCAGCCATAACTTTCACATGGTTCATCAGAAATTTCCCAACCAAAGCCTATTTTGAATGAAATTGAATTCTCTACAACTTTGTCTCTCTAAATTAGGATTTTGTAGGAGAAAGTCAACTGAACTTTGACCAGCCATAACTTTCACATGGTTCATCATAAATTTCCCAACCAAAGCCTATTTTGAAGGAAATTGAATTCTCTACAACTTTGTCTTTCTAAAACCAAGGCCAAATGTAACACCCTTCTAAACCCCGCAGGAAAATTAACTAAAATCAGAGTAAAACATGAAAAGGGTATTACAACTCCATCAAAATAAACAAATATTCATGTCATGCCATAAAAGGAACGATAAACCAGAATTATCCAGATAACATGTTAACACAGCGGAATATTCTTAACGTCCGAATAATTAAACATCCGGAGTCGGAGACTCATAATTCAACCATAAAACAAATAGCCAAAGAGAAAAGTTTATCAGGTAACTCTAAATAACGTCCCCAGTGTTACACGACCAGAGCATGACACAGACCCAACTGACTCAAACGAATTTAATCTCCGAGCTAATCCTCACCAAGCACAAAAGCTAGTCCTCAATCTGAAAAATAACAACAGTAAGGGTGAGTCTCATTCACATTTAACCAATGTTATAGGCTATAAATAATAAAATATCAATCACATATTATTCACCCAATTACAGTTATGATCAGATTCGCCACAACATAATTAAATCACAACAATTACACAATCATAACCTATTATAACATTGGACAATCTTCCATTCATGTTATAATAATACAAGTAGCCTAATGCAAATGCAACTATATGCATGTGGTACAAAACATGGGATAACCCATCTCACCGATCCACCACCATAAGGATTCGGCTACTCCTCTCACTAATTCCGCACAATGGGAATTAGCTACCGCTGTCCCACCACCATAAGGGATACAGCCCACAACATGATTATGAAATGCATGCATCACATACGTCATGCAAAACATCAACACCAATCAACTGAATATCATAATCCTCAACCAACGCAACAATTAATATCCACACATAGTTATGCCATTTCTCAACCATAACAAACATATATTTTACATCAACAATAAATGTATATCAATCACCAGTTACAACCACTACATCATAACAGATAAAACATTTACCAATGTACTTGTACGCATAAACCATCACAACCAAATAAAATCGAGTGTTTTAAAATAAATCGAGTCACGACTCAAAACACCATTTTATCGTATAAATCATTTAATTAGCTTCGCCGTGCTCGAAAGGGCACTAAAAACGGTCGTACAGTTTGAAAGTTACACATCTTTAAACTTTTTACAAGAAAACAACTATCACTATAGCACGCGGCGCCACGCACAGTCCGCAGCGTGTAACGAATAGGAAGTACGCCTTCGCGGCGCAAACAAGGTTTGCGACGCGAAACGAGAAAGGGACTACGCCTTCGCGGCGCGACTAATGTCCGCGGCGCGTACTGAGTACATCAATTTTCCCTGCGCCTTCTGCCAAGCAGTTCGCGGCGCCAACCCCTGGATGCAGCGCGAACTGGCGATTTCCAAGAATCCGAATCGCAGAAAACATCCTATGATTTTGTCCCTATTTCACCGAATCATTACCAGACCGATTCCATTTTTACCAGATTTCATGTACAGTAAAACAACGCATATTATAACACACATCCAACACAGAATAAGCATCTCTTAACATCATATCAGTATCTAACATCCAGAATTCACCAAATCGTGTAACTTTCACCAAATTATCCAAACCCCAACCTAACATCCTAAAACCTAAACATAACCCAATTGATACAAACAACATGCTCAATCTATCCTACTATCTATAATCCCATAATAGAATTTAAATGGAAGAGTCCCCCCTTACTTGGAGGTTGATTCTTCGTTCTTCCTCGCGTCGCACTTCCTTGCTTCTTTGCTTTTTCACGTTCAGACTTCACTTCTCCTTTGGTTCTATTTTCACAAATCCTTCTCTTTTTCTATTTTATGAAAATAAGTTTATTATTAGAAATGGGCTTCACAACTGACACCCCCTTCTACTAAAAGCAACCCTGGCCCATTAGCCTCTTTATTCCACTTTTCTCAAATAATTCTAATATTTAATCCAAAAAAAAATCAATTAAATAAAATAAAGAATTTTATGGGGTGTTATAACTCTCCCTCACTAGAAAAGTTTTTGTCCTCGTTAACATACTTAGGCAAAGAGTTCCGGGTAGGAATCCTTCATCTGACTTTCCAGTTCCCAGGTAACATTTCCACCTGCTGGTCCTCCCCAAGCTACTCTGACCAACGCTATCTCCTTGCCACGCAATTGTTTTAGTTTCCGATCTTCAATCCTCATAAGCAAAGCTTCAACCGTCAGATTATCCTTTACCTGTACATCATCTACTTGGATCACATGAGATGGATCAGCAATGTATTTCCTCAACTGTGATACGTAGAATACATCGTGCAAATTCGCAAGCGTTGGTGGCAACGCAATACGGTAAGCCACCTCTCAACCCCTTTCCGTAATCTGATACGGACCAATGAAACACGGAGTCAACTTCCTTGATTTTAGTGCTCTACCAACACCAGTCGTAGGAGTCACCCTCAAGAACACATGATCTCCTTCTTGAAATTCAAGTGTCCTTCGTCTTTTATCATGGTAGCTCTTCTGGCGACTCTGAGAAGCCTTCATCTTCTCCTGAATCAATTTAATCTTCTCCGTAGTCTCTTGTACAATTTCTGGTCCAATCACCATACTCTCACCAGGTTCATACCAACACAAAGGTGTTCTACATCTCCTACCATACAAAGCTTCAAATGGAGCCATACCAATGCTCGAATGAAAACTATTGTTGTAGGTAAATTCAATCAACAGCAAATAACTATCCCATGCACCACCTTTTTCCAATACACAGGCACGCAACAGATCTTCCAATGATTGAATTGTCCTTTCAGTCTGACCATCAGTCTGCGGATGATAAGCAGAACTCAACCTCAATTTAGTACCCAAAGCCTTCTACAAACCTTCCCAGAATCGAGATGTAAACTGTAACACCCTATAATTTCAGTTTATTAATTTAATTTGGATTTAAATTAAATAATTGGAATTTTAGTATTTTATTTGGATTTAATTGGAAAATGATGGAATAAGAGCTATTGGGCTTATGGTGTGATGTGAGTAAAAGAGGGGTGCTATTTGGTTAGGCCTTTTTACTAAGTGGTGTTCATATTATTTTATTTTTCATAAAATAAGAAAAGGAACCAAGAGAAGAGAAAGAGGAAGAACACGTGAAAAGGGCAAGAGAAGAGAAAGAGGCAAGAACGTGAAACCGGAAGGAGAGCATTCAAGAAATTCATAGAGGTAAGGGGACTCTTCCTTTTAGTATCTCTTATGTGATCTTAGGTAACAGGTAGATTGACGTATGGTTTGATTCAATTAGACATTGCGATTGTTAGGTTAGGGTGTTATAATTTGGATTGAATTGATGATAATTGTGTGAACTATTTGGTTAATAATGAGTTTAAATGATGTTTTGTGGTGTATGATTGAATGTATGATGATTATATGCCTGTATGTGATGTCTGGGGTCGATTTTGGACTGAAATTAGGTGGAATCGCAGGGTCTGTCGCAGACCTGAGAATTGCTGAAATCGCAGGTCCGCTGAGCAGAGGGGGTCCGCTGAGCGAAGGTCCCAACGTAGTTCGCTTCTGTTTGACGTCGCTAGAGGTCCGCTAAGCGGAGGTCTGAAGGATTTCACTTCTGCCTTGCGTCGCTGAGCGAACCTTGCTGTGTGTGAATTTTTCCAAACTTTAAAATAACGTATCTTTTGATCCGTGAATCATTTCTTAGTGCCGTTTTGGGCGTTGTGCAAGTAATTAAATGTTTTATATGATGAATGATGAATATGGGCAGTAGCCGACTTTATTTCTTTAAAACTCGATTTAATTACTTGATGAGAATTGAACATTGTGTGCACATGAGATAGGTGTGACAATGTATTTGATATGCTGAAGAATTGGTTGTGATTATTATTATTATGATTATGATGAATGCATGACTATTTGAATGATGTTGAAAACATGTACATATTTATTCGGTGATGTGGTGTTGAGATGAATTGTTCATCGTGATTCGGTGATGTTTTTAAGTATGTTATGTGTGTTTCATTCATTCATATGCATTTGATGTTGGATCCCGGTGATGTTTGGATCGTTGGTGGACATATTTCCCATTGTGCGGAAATTGTGTCGGTAGGCCGTATCTCGATGAGGCGTATATCGGTTAGGTGGATTGATTCCACGGTTTATTGGTATCACATGCATAGTGTCAGTTGTGTCATATGCATTTCGTCATAACATGATTGTAGGGATTTCTTTGTTATGTGTTGTAATCTATTATTGTGTGAATTGATGAATAATATATGTGAATCTGAATATGTATAATTGGGTGAACGGTATATTATGATGCTTGTTACTTATGAATTGCATAATATTTACTAATTGAGAATGAGACTCACCCTTACATGTTTTCATTTTCAGATTGAGGAGTAGCGGCATTAGTGCTTTGTGAGGATGACTCGTAGAGTTTATCCGTTTATGTGGGTCGTGTCGGTCATGCTCTGATCTGTAACACTGGGGAACGATAGTTTTAGAGTTTTTATGAGATTACTCCATTTTATTTGGTGTTGGATTATATTTCCATTTGGTTGTATTTGATGATGTTTCTTATTCTGCTGTGATAAACATGATTATGTTTTGGTGAACCGTTTCCTAATGAAGCATGACTTTGACCTTAGTTGAATTATCTGTTTTAAATAATTGTGGCACCCTTGTGTGTATGTTTTTACTCTGATTATTTATTTAAATTTCCGCAGGGTTTAGAAGCGTGTTACATAAACCTTGGATCTCTATCTGACACGATACTCGAAGGGATACCATGTAAACTTACTATCTTCTCAATATACAATTGAGCTAACCTCTCCACCGGGTAATCCATTCTCATCGGTATAAAGTGAGCAGACTTCGTCAACCTGTCCACAATAACCCAAATAGCTTCACAATTCTTCACCGTCCTCGGCAAACCAGAAACGAAATCCATGGATATACTATCCCACTTCCATTCAAGAATAAATAACGGTTGCATAGCTCCATACGGCTTCTGATGTTCAATCTTCGACTTCTGGCAAGTCAAACAAGCATAGACAAATTCAGCTTCAGCATACCTAATTTAACACTGCTAGGAGTGTCTTCGCATACTAAACTCAAATCTCTGAATTGTTAAATTAAGTCCAATTCCCTCACCGTCAACATAGACATATGCAAGGACTTCCTACTCAAAGCATCGACAACAACGTTTGCTTTACCCGGATGGTAATTTAGTCCAAAATCATAATCCTTGAGAAATTCTAACCATCTCCTTTGTCTCATATTTAGCTCTTTTTGATCAAAGAGATACTTCAGACTCTTGTGATTACTAAATACTTCAAACCTTGAACCATACAGATAATGCCTCCACAGTTTCAACACAAATACTACTGCTGCCAACTCTAAGTCGTGAGTCGGGTAATTCTTCTCATGCACTTTGAGTTGCCTCAACGCATTAGCAACTACCTGTCGATTCTGCATTAGTACACCTCCTAATCCCATCAATGAAGCATCACAATAAATAACAAAAGATTCTGCCGGATTCGGCAAAATCAAGATCGGTGCACTAGTCAGCCTCCTATTCAACTCTTGGAATCCTTCTTCACATTTCGTATCCCAGATGAACGCTTGACCATTCCTAGTCAACTTAGTTAACAACAACGCTAACTTTGAAAAACCTTCAATGAACTTCCTATAATAACCCGCAAGACCAAGGAAACTACGGATTTTGGAAACTGACTTCGGAGCTTCCCATTGAGACACTGATTCTACTTTCGTTGAGTCAACGGCAATACCATCTTTAGAAATTACATGCCCAAGAAAGCTTACTTCACTTAGCCAGAACTCACACTTTGACAGTTTCGCATAAAGTTTCTTTTCCTTCAATAGTTCCAATACCACTCTTAGATGCTCTGCATGTTCTTCTTCATTCTTAGAATATATTAGAATATCATCGATAAATACCACCACGAACTGATCCAGGTAAGGATGGAAAATCCTATTCATATACTCCATGAAAACCCCCGGCGCATTAGTTACTCCAAATGGCATCACTGTATATTCATAATGACCATACCTTGTTCTAAATGTCGTTTTCTGAATATCGTCCGTCTTCACCCGAATCTGATGATATCCTGACCTCAAGTTAATTTTTATGAACACGCTTGCACCAACCAGTTGATCCATCAAATCATCAATCCTCGGTAATGGATACCAATTCTTGATAGTAACTTTATTCAGCTGCCTATAATCCACACACAATCTCATAGAGCCTTCTTTCTTCTTTACCAACAACACCGGCGCACCCCACGGAGACACACTAGGATGAATGAATTCTTTTTCCAGCAATTCTTCTAACCGACTCTTCAACTCGGCTAACTCAAATGCCGACATACGATACGGCGCCATCGACACAGGACTAGTTCCAGGAACTAACTCAATAGCAAATTCGACTTCCCTCTCTGGCGGTAACTCTCTTACATCCTCTGGGAAAACTTCTGGAAATTCACATACTACCGGTAAGTCACAACTCACCGCTCTCTTCTTAACTTCCATGGATGCAATCAACATAAACACGGCAGCCCCGTCCTTCAGTGCTTCATCCACTTGTCTAGCAGTCATCGCCAAGTCCTCAACACTGACATCTTCAAGAAAAGTAACCGTCTTCGAGAAACAATTGATATGAACCCAATTGAATGGCAACCAGTTCATTCCCAGAATAACATCGAGTTGTTCCAACGGAAGGCACACTAAGTCCATTCCGAATTCTCTACCAAAAATATCAATTGGACAGTTCAAACAAGCAAACGAAGTAGTCACTGAACCCGACGCAGGAGTGTCAATGATCATACTTCCATTAATAACAGATATTTCCAAGTTTAGTCGTTTAGCACAATCCAACGAAATAAACGAGTGAGTTGCTCCAGTATCTATAATTGCAATTAAAGGAGTGTCATGGATAAAACACGTACCTTTAATCAATCGATCCTCTGGAGTAGTCTCTGAACCCGATAAAGCGAAAACTTTACCCCTAGCTTGATTCTTCTTTAGCTTAGGACACTGTTGACTAATATGACCTTCTTCACCGCAGTTATAACAAGTCACAGTCTTTCCTTTGTACTAAACAGCAATGTGGCCTGCCTTACCACACCTATAGCACTTTTCTCTTCACTTTTGCATTCGTGAACGCGATGTCCAGGTTCCCCACACTTAAAGCACTTAACAGGAGCACTAGAGTCTCCCCCACTAGGCTTCTTCCAACCTCCAGCTTTCTGGTTACCTTTACCATATGGCTTACCACGATCCATATGCTTCTTCCCTTTCCTGTCGACCAACTCGCGAGAGTGTGATGACTTCAGCTTAATATTGTCCTCTTCAAAGGTTCGGCTGTAGTCAACCAAATCAACAAACCTGCGAATCCTCTGATATCTGATGCCCTGTTTAATCTCGTCACGGAGACCATTCTCAAACTTAACACACTTTGAGAACTCGCTAGCCTCATCATTTTTGTAGTGGACATAATACTTCGCCAGTTCAACAAACTTGGACGCATACTCCGGCACGGTCATGTTACCTTGCGTCAGTTCCAAAAATTCAACCTCTTTCCTGCCCCTAACATCCTCAGGAAAGTACCTCCGCAAGAATTCTCGCTTGAACACAGCCCAAGTAATTGCTACATCGGCAGCTTCAAGTTCATCCCTACTAGCCATCCACCAATCATCAGCTTCTTCAGACCGCATGTGAGTACCATACCTCACCTTCAAATTTTCAGTACAATCGATCACTCGGAAAATCCTTTCAATTGCCTTTAGCCACCTCTGAGCGCCTTCGGGATCATGAGTGCCTTTGAACAACAGAGGATTGTTCCTCTGAAAATTGTTCAGCTGCCTGTCAGCACCAATACTAGCTCCATTGGCATTCTCTCCCAGCACACCAGCAATCATACCCAGAGCCTCAGAAATCGCGTCGTCGTTTCTTCCTCCTCTTCCGGCCATTGTACTGCTAAATATAAAACAATATTCATTAGAACAAGAAGTATCGATAGTGTCAACCTTACACTAATCGCATACGAGGGATTAACCGACACTAAGACTCTGAATCAAACGATCGACTATGCTCTGATACCACTATTGTAACACCCTTCTAAACCCCGCAGGAAAATTAACTAAAATCAGAGTAAAACATGAAAAGGGTATTACAACTCCATCAAAATAAACAAATATTCATGTCATGCCATAAAAGGAACGATAAACCAAAATTATCCTGATAACATGTTAACATAGCGGAATATTCTTAACGTCTGAATAATTAAACATCCAGAGTCGGAGACTCATAATTCAACCATAAAACAAATAGCCAAAAACAAAAGTTTATCAGGTAACTCTAAATAACGTCCCCAGTGTTACACGACCAGAGCATGACACAGACCCAACTGACTCAAACGGATTTACTCTGCGAGCTAATCCTCACCAAGCACAAAAGCTAGTCCTCAATCTGAAAAATAACAACAGTAAGGATGAGTCTCATTCACATTTAACCAATGTTATAGGCTATAAATAATAAAATATCAATCACATATTATTCACCCAATTACAGTTATGATCAGATTCGCCATAACATAATTAAATCACAACAATTACACAATCATCACCTATTATAACATTAGACAATCTTCCATTCATGTTATAATAATACAAGTAGCCTAATGCAAATGCAACTGTATGCATGTGGTACCAAACATGGGATAAACCATCTCACCGATCCACCACCATAAGGATTCGGCTACTCCTCTCACTAATTCCGCATAATGGGAATTAGCTTCCGCTGTCCCACCACCATAAGGGATACAACCCACAACATGATTATGAAATGCATGCATCACATACGACATGCTAAACATCAACACCAATCAACTGATATCATAATCCTCAACCAACGCAACAATTAATAGCCACACATAGTTATGCCATTTCTCAACCATAACAAACATATATTTTACATCAACAATATATGTATATCAATCACCAGTTACAACCACTACATCATAACAGATAAAACATTTACCAATGTACCTGTACGCATAAACCATCACAACCAAATAAAATCGAGTGTTTTAAAATAAATCGAGTCTCGACTCAAAACACCATTTTATCGTATATATCACTTAATTAGCTTTGCCGTGCTCGAAACAGCACTAAAAACGGTCATACAGTTTGAAAGTTACACATCTTTAAACTTTTTCCAAGAAAACAACTATCACTACAGCATGCGGCGCCACGCACAGTCCGCAGCGCGTGACGAATAGGAAGTACGCCTTCGCAGCGCAAACAAGGTTCGCTACGTGAAACGAGAAAGGGACTACGCCTTCGCGGCGCGACTAATGTCTGCGGCGCGTACTGAGTACATCAATTTTCCCTGCGCCTTCTGCCAAGCAGTTCGCGGCGCCAACCCCTGGACGCGGCGCGAACTGGCGATTTCCAAGAATTCGAATCGTAGAAAACAGCCTACGATTTTGTCCATATTTCATCGAATCATTACCAAACCGATTCCATTTTTACCAGATTTCATGTGCAGTAAAACAACGCATATTATAACACACATCCAGCACACAATAAGCATCTGTTAACATCATATCAGTATCTAACATCCATAATTCACCAAATCGTGTAACTTTCACCAAATTATCCCAATCCCAACATAACATCCTAAAACCTAAACATAACCCAATTGATACAAACAACATGCTCAATCTATCCTACTATCTATAATCCCATAAATGAAGTTAAACGGAACAGTTCCCCCTTACCTGAATGTTGATTCTTCGTTCTTCTTCGCGTCGCACTTCCTTGTAAAGAAGCCCAACTTGATATGATCCAATCTTGTTACCCAAGTTATTTAGAAGATCCAACCTGACAGCCACGAATTATTGATAATTATTTGGTTTTTTAGTGAATTTTATTCGTTAAAATTATGGTTAAAAAATCAAAGATTTGAGTAAAATATAAAAAGATTTGATTCATCTTTGATTTCTAATCATTCCAATCACCAAGATACTCCATAATGGATATCAAATTCGTGTTCATGTATATTGGCTGGAAAAGATTGAAATTTGGCAAAATTAGAAAGTTTGAAAATCACGTTTCAATCAAAACTCAAATCTTTGATTCAATAGGATTCTATCAGAATTTGTAACCCTAATACATTCTATTATATAAATACAATGTTATCAGATGCGGAGGGGACGAAATTCTGAGCAACAAACCCTATTCAAGAAGCAACTTTTCCATCAAGAACACAAAATTGGTTTTGAAGATTGGAGGGCTTTCAAGGAGTTCTGAGGATTGATTCATGTCCCTGGGAATTCACTGAAGCTAATTGGATCCTCGTTCGTGATCAACACCCAAGAATTACCTTCTTACAAGTCACGGTATGTCACTGCTTTCTTGAGTTCGATTACATCGAGCCATGCGTTCTTTCTGAAATTTGATTGCATAATCTTGATCATGATGATGTCTCGATACTATCTGGACATTTAATCGTGTTTTTATGCATATTTGTGACCAATTGCCATGTTAGGGTTCATACTTTGAATTTAGGGCTTCTTGATTTAGGGAACTTTGGACCATGATACTGATACATGCGCGTTCGTATGAATGAGACGATCACGAATGTGGTCTTGGATTTAACTTTTATGCGTGTATGAGCGTCTTTGTGATTAATAGTTGTGGTAGATAAGAGTTTTTACAGCTAAACGGTAAGAAGCGCTGTAAAAGGGTTATTTGCAGGTTACAACGAAGAAGATGATGAGCTGTCATCATATCATTGGTCTGTTCGAATTTTTGCGCGCCAGTTTCCATTAATCCGTTTGTTTCTCTTATAATTCATTATTGGCATTTGGTTTACAGCTAAGCGTGTTTGGTTGGAATAGTAAGAAGCGCCGCCGTTCTCCCATGGGTCGGGGGTTCGATCCCTGGCCTTTGTTTCTATTTTTTCATGAATTATCTCGTAGGATCCCATGCACCTCACAAGCGAAGGACTACCATGGACTCTCACGTGGCAGTCATCTGATGCCCACTCTCAAAGATCTCACGCACAGGACTGAAGGGCGCATACCATGGACTTTAGCCTTGCCTCACTGGATTAAAATCCTGGTTATTTTAAATTTTATTTTTTTTAATTTGTTAATTATTTGTTTTGTCATATTTTATTTAAAAAAAAATCCTAAAAAGAAAACGTTTTTTTTATTAACCACAAAATCTATTTTTTTCTTAATAACCATAAAATTGATTAATAATTTTTAATTTAGGTTTAATTAGCTAATTTAGTTTTAGGTTTAGTAAATTAATTTAAGTTAAATTAATAATAAAAAATTTTGGGCTTAGGTTAGTCAAATTAGGGTTTTCAGGTTAATAATTTAATTTTAGGCTAATTATTTTTAGATTTTAATAATAACTATTAATTTTAGGTCTTGTCACTAACCTTTTCCCTTAACCCTAAAAAATCACACATTTTGGTAGGTGTTGCCTATTAACTGTAGGTTTAGGTTTTTATCCATAAACTTTTAACCACTAAATTTTAGGCTTATTTATTTTATCTATCAACCTTTATCTCATAACCCTGATTTTATTTACTATCATACCCCAAAATTTGCCCATCATATTTTATACTCAAGCTCACTTGAAAATCTAAGGCTCATTCTCCTAATCAATGAATCAAGGCCTCCAAAGGATTTCATGTGATTTATGATGTTTCAAACTATCCCTATGACAAAAATCAAGTTTCAATTCCCAAGATTACTCAGTCAACTACTCAAATAGTCAACAGCCGACTAGTTTGACCTAAAAGTCAACTGTAGTCAAAGTACAGTCAAAGTTCCTTTTTTTTGGTCAACATCCTTATTTTGAAGTATCATTCATCATTTGATCAAGGGTTGATCATGATTCATCAAAGAAAGTTCAAAAATCAACAAAACCTAAAGTTTCTAAATTAGGGTTTTTTTAACCTAAAGTCAACTGAACTTTGACCAGTCTTAACTTCCAGAAAGAACATCAGAAATTTTACATCCAAAAATATTACAGGTCCAACCGAACTTTTAAGGAAATTGAATTCTCTACAAATTTGTGTCTCACATGCCAAGTCTAAAAATGCTTACTACAAATGTAATATCATTACATTAAGAGTCTACTTCAGATTTGGCAATGTTCTTGTGTTGAGGAATCAGAATTCCAATCTCCCCTCACAAAAAGAGTCTACTTCAGTTGTCATAACCAATTACATTACATTAATCATTCACATCTCATGCATAGAAAAATTCAATATCATGCATAGAAACAAAATTCATACTCATTTGCATTCTTTCAAGGTCCCGTTGTTATCAACACTTTATCTTGTTATCAAAGCCCAACTTACTTGGCATCTACCAAAAGATTTTTGTCTCTTCATCCAAAGCTACTCTTGGATTTGTATTTGTGTCTCTTCATCCAAAGCTACTCTTGGATTTGTATTTGTCTCTCTTCGTTCAATGCTACTATTGGATGTCCTTTTGTTTCTCTTTGTCCAAAGCTACTCTTGGATTTGTATTTGTTTCCCTATGTCTAAAGCTACTGTTGGACATGTTGTTTCTCACCTTTTATCCAAAGCTACTGTTGGATATCATAATCCATAGTAAAGTGTTATCCAAAGCTACTGTTGAGTGATCTTTATATCTTTGAGCGGGAATACCATCCTTTTCTCATCCAAAGCCACTCTTGGAAGTTCTTGAGTTTGTTTTCCCATCCAATGCTACTATTGGATGTTCGCTCGTATTTTCCAAAATTGATATCCATGTCATCTATTGCTCCTCAGGATGACTCTGATATATTTTCTGGTTCAGGTTTCCTTTTTGCATTCAAAGCCACTGTTGAATCTCTTTGGTTTCCGTATTATCCAAAGCTACTGTTGGATTGTCCCCGATGTTTTTCAGAGTTTGGATTCCATTCGTTCAAAGCTACTCTTGGACGTCTCTGCCATATCTCCGAGTTTGTAGGTCTCCTCTTGCATTCAAAGCTACTCTTGAGTCTTGTTGGTTTCCTTCCATCTGAAGCTACTATTGGATGTCTCCGATGTTTCCCCAGAGTTTGGATTATTTTCATATTCATTCAAAGCAACTCTTGAATGTCTCTGATGTTTGGTGTCGTCTAAAGCCACTCTTAGACGTTCCTGCCCAAAGTTTTGTTTCAGAATCATTCAAAGCCACTCTTGAATGTCTCTGATGATTTCCGCCGTCTAAAGCTACTCTTAGACATTCATACTATCTTATTACTCACATTTTTTATCTCTCATTTCCAAGTTTCTCCATCAACAGTTTGTCTTTTGTGACACTATATTCCCCACAGAATTCAGAGCGTCTCATATCATATTGTATTCGAAATAACAAAAAAAGAGTCCATGCATTGCATTTCATTTGCATATGAAGGACAAAAATTGTGTACTTTATATTTAAGTCTCTTCACATCTTCGATAGAAGAAACTTAAATAGGGGCATCTGTCGCACCCCAATTTTTGACCTACAAATTTCATTCATATGATCATGTTGCGTTCGTATTTCGTTTGCATTCAAATTATCGCATTTGTTGCATATTTTCCGGTTTTATTCATCCTTTTAATTTCTACTTCAAAAAATCAAAAAAATTCATTAATTTCATTTAGATTTAGGTCTTTATATCATTTCAATTTAAAAAAGATATCAAAAAATATGTGTATTAGTTTATTATTATTATTTAGTTATTATTATAATCTTTATTTTTTTCTTTCTTTAATTTTATAGTTATTATTATCATTATTATTATTATTATTATTATTGACCTTATGTCCAAGTGGTCCAAAAAATACAAAAGAATAAGAACAAAGTAGTTTTCTTCATATCTCTGCATCGCATCACAAAACAGTCCAAAAATTCTGCTCCATACAACTGCACACAGCATGCCTGCTACAACGGTCCATAAACCTGCTGCAACCAGTCTACAAACCTCTTGCTGCTCCACTACTTGCTAAGGCCAAAGCTTGCACAAAAATGGTTAAACCAAAACCTGCATACAAAAGTAATAAACAGCTTACTACAAATGTTCAAATTAACCCAAATTTTCCCCCCAAAAAACTCTTTGATTTCATCTATAAATCAGAACAAAAACCACAGCAACCAGGGGGAGGAAAAAGTCACACGAAAAACTCTGCATAAATTTGTTTATTGTCCTCCAAAAATCTTTTTGAACACCATCTTCATATGACCACCTTCACTCCATAACTTGTAACCATCATAAACCTGCAAACAGCCACACACACACAGATAACTCTGCTTACTACACTCTAAACGGTTACCTCCATACTGCCAAAATATTCCTCACTCAGCAACCTAAACCGTTTGTCACTCAAACAACCTCACCCGCCTTCACTCACGTTAACACTCAACAAATACACAGAAGCAGCAGCGCACGGAAAGGAGAGACGAAGCAAGAAGCAGAGAATAACAATCGAAGAAGGAATAGTTGAAGAAGGAGAAGAGACTGGAGTAAGGAAAAAAACGTTACCAGAGCTATCTTCGCCGGAGTTTTCATCGGAGAACTCCTCCGTTTTGGTATTTTTATTTTCTCCATCTTTGCGTGATTACTTGATACCAATGTGTTCCTTACACCACACTGATTCAAACCCCCTTGTTAATTGTTGTAAATCTTCTATGTGTGCCATTTAATTTGAATTTGAATGCTTAGGGTTCTTGCTATCTTGTTTGCTGTTTGTGTGTTGCATCATGAACTGATTGAGAGAGCGAGAAAGAGATTAGTAGGAGAGTTTTGAGTTTTGTTATTGTGAAGCAGAAGCATGTTCAGATCGAGAGAGATGAGCGATCCGAGAGAGGAGTAGAAACGCAGAGAAAGAGAGGATTGTCGAGAGCTTCTTTTTCTTCTGCAATTTTGTTTTCCTTCATTTTTTGATGATAGAGTGGAAACGAGTTTAACGTGAGAGAGGAACCATGGGTGTGGAAACGGCACCTCTTAGTGATTAGGGTTCCTTATTTTTTCCCAATGCTTGATTTGGATCAAAGGTTAGGGCTCGGATCCGGGTCGATCCAGCCCGATGATCCACCTATTTTTTTGTTTGCATCGTTTTTTATGGGCCTGACCTTATACGAATTTAACAACCCCTTGGCCCAATTAACTCTTCTCTTATCAATTATCCTTTTAATTTTCTCTAAATATTTTCATAAGGTTAAGTATTTTTATTTTTTTTTATATAGATTTTAATTTTCTTTTTTATATTCTTATTTAAAAAATACCAAAAATATGTTTTTTATATTTAGATCTCATCTTTATTATTTAAAAACCCAAAAAATAAGTTTTCATATAAATAATTCCTCGATCCAACGTCGAGTTTCTTCCTTTCGAAAACCATTTTTCTTAATCATACCGAAAGATCGTGTGACAAGGGGTGTACACCTCTTGAATACCTCGATTCTTTTGGATTAACACTTTTTAACCTTTCATTAATCAAATCAAAGAGATTAAGTGACAAGGGGTGAACACCTCTTGAATACCTTGATCTTTTGAATAAAAACACATTAATCAAACCAAGAGATTAAGTGACAAGGGGTGAACACCTCTTGAATACCTTGATCTTTTGAATCTAAAACATATTAATAAAACCGAAAGATCCTGTGACAAGGGGTGAACACCTCTTGAATACCTTGGTCTTTTGAATCTAAAATACATTAATCAAACCGAAAGATCCTGTGACAAGGGGTGAACACCTCTTGAATACCTTGATCTTTTGAATCAAAACTCTTTAATCAAACCAAGAGGTCAAGTGACAAGGGGTGCACACCTCTTGAATACCTTGATCTTTTGAATCAAAATACCATTAATTAAACCAAGAGATTAAGTGACAAGGGGTGAACACCTCTTGAATACCTTGATCTTTTGAATCAAAATACATTAATTAAACCAAGAGGTTAAGTGACAACGGGTGAACACCTCTTGAATACCTTGATCTTTTGAACCTTTCTTTAATAAAACCAAGAGGTTAAGTGACAAGAGGTGGACACCTCTTGAATACCTTGATCTTTTGAATTAAAATACAATTAATTAACAAGGACAACAAGTGACAATGGGGCTCGCTCCTGTTGAATACCTTGGGTAAAGACGCGCTAGGTGCACACCTATGCTCAATCCTTTGCTAAACGTCCCTTTAAACAAAACACATCTCAATTTCAATCAACATTTTTGCCTCATGCCCTTTTCATTTTAATCTCTTTTTAAAACGAGACACTTATTCAATTTTAAAATGCGAACATACTTCCACATGTGAAGATCAAATATCTTCCACTCGAATGCGATGATGGCCAAAATCTTGCTTACCTTGATTTAGTCATCCATTCTTGTAGTGATCTCACATCCATGTGCGCGTAGTATTTCCATTTGAAAGCGATCGAGTACCTCTCGCTAAAATCAACCAACAAACTTTTCGTGGTTCTTTGCCCGAACTACGATTGCTCTGACTTTCCCATTGCACGAGGGAATACGTAGGCACAAGATACAAACGTCTTGGCGAGCATAATAATAAAAAATCTTTTCTTTTTCTTCATAATAATAAAAACCCTAAAAACTCTTTCTTTTATCTTTTCTCGATCAGTAAGCTAAAGAACACAAACATCACGCTAACACTCAAACACGAAACTAACTAAATGGGTCCCATCGAGTACGATGGAGGTGAGGGGTGCTAATACCTTCCCCTTGCTTAACCGACTCCCGAACCCTAATTTGGTTGCAATGACCATCTTATCCTTTTCTTTTCATTCGTGGGTTTTATCGATATTTTCCCTTTCCTTCTTGGAATAAATAAAGTTCGGTGGCGACTCTGTTGTACTTCGAGCGCGTGATAAACGCTCGAGTCACATTTTTACCGCTACACAATGCAAAGTGTTTTCCTTCATGGATGGTTTCTCAGGTTATAACCAGATTAAGATGGAACCCGAAGATATGGAAAAGACAACTTTCACTACTCCTTGGGGCACCTTTTGTTACAAAGTCATGCCGTTTGGATTGAAGAATGCAGGGGCAACGTATCAGCATGCAATGGTAGCTCTGTTCCATGATATGATTCACAAAGAAATAGAGGTCTATGTTGATGATATGATTGCGAAATCCAACACTGAAGAAGAACATCTGGTCCACCTGCAGAAATTGTTTGATAGGTTGAAGAAATACAAGTTGAGACTGAATCCAAACAAGTGTACTTTTGGAGTGAGGTCTGGTAAACAACTAGGGTTCGTTGTTAGCAGTAAAGGTATTGAACTCGACCCTGCAAAAGTAAAATCCATACAAGAGATGCCTGCTCCACGGAATGAGAAAGAAGTTAGAGGGTTCTTGGGACGTTTGAATTACATTGCCAGGTTTATTTCCCATCTGACCGCTACTTGTGAGCCAATCTTCAAGTTACTAAGGAAAGATCAAGCAGTGAAATGGAATGACCAAAGTCAAGAAGCTTTTGACAAGATCAAGAAGTACCTGCAGGAACCTCCGATCATGATACCACCCGTTGAAGGAAGACCTCTAATTATGTACTTAACAGTGTTGGAGAATTCATTGGGGTGTGTACTGGGGCAACATGACGAGTCTGGTCGAAAAGAACATGCAATATACTACCTTAGCAAAAAGTTAACCGACTGTGAAACAAGATACTCTCTGCTCGAGAAAACTTACTGCGCTTTGGCATGGGCTGCTCGCCGACTGAGATAGTATATGTTGAACCATACCACTTTATTGATCTCTAAAAGGATCCTATCAAGTATGTGTTTGAGAAACCAGCTCTCTCCGGACGAATAGCAAGATGGCAAATGATACTAACATAATATGACATTCAATACACAACACAAAAAGCAATCAAAGGAAGTGTGGTGGCAGACCACTTAGCTCAGCAAGCTGTAGATGACTATCAATCTATGAGTTTTGAATTTCCAGATGAGGATGTTATGCTTGTTACTGATTGTGAACAACCTGGTCCGGATGAAGGACCTGAACCAGGATCTCGATGGACCATGGTTTTTTACGGAGCTTCGAATGCACTCGGAAATGGTATTGGCGCTGTGATTATCTCTCCAGCAGGTGGACACACTCCATTTACAGCAAGACTGTGTTTCGATTGCACCAACAATATGGCCGAGTGTGAAGCATGTATCTTAGGTCTCAAAGCTGCTATTGACTTAATAATCAAGTTCTTGGAAGTATATAGGGATTCTGCCTCAGTGATTAGTCAGATCAAAGGAGAATGGGACACGAGGCATCCTAATCTCATGCCTTACAAGGATTTGGTGTTATCTTTGATTCCTTACTTCGAAGAGATTACTTTTGAACACATTCCCCGAGAAGAGAATCAATTGGCAGATGCATTAGCTACTATGTCATCCATGTTCAAGGTAAGATGGGACAATGAGGATCCTATAATTTTTATTGAAATGCATGATGAACCGGCATACTGTTACGAGATAGATACTAAAGAGGTTGAGGAAAAACCATGGTTTTACGAAGTAAAAAGATATCTCGAAGCTCAGGAATACCCCAAAGGGGCATCTATCAATGACAAGAAGTTCTTAAGAAGGTTTGCTTCCAAGTTCTTTGTGAGCAATGGAACCCTATACAAACGCAATCATGATTCAACTCTGCTTCGTTGTGTGAACAAGAAAGAAGCAGAAGAGATTATGGAAGACATGCATGACGGAATCTTTGAAACTCATTCTAGTGGACACACTATGGCTAAAAAGATTTTGAGAGCGGGTTACTACTGGTCTACTATGGAAAATGACTGCCATCAGTATTCCAAAACCTGTCACAAATGCCAGATCTATGCTGACAAAGTACACGTACCTCCAGTTCCACTAAATATTCTGACTGCTCCTTGGCCTTTTGCAATGTGGGGCATTGATATGATCGGTGAAATCAAGCCTACTGCTTCCAATGGACATCGTTTCATCCTTGTGGCCATTGATTACTTCACAAAATGGGTAGAAGCTGCTTCATTTGCTTCTGTAACCAAGAATGTGGTGGCCCGATTCATTAAGCACAACCTCATCTGTCGGTATGGCATCCCTGAAAGGATTATCACAGATAATGGTACCAACCTGAACAACAAGATGATTACTAAACTCTGCATGTAGTTCAAAATCAAGCACCACAATTCTTCTCCTTATAGACCAAAGATGAATGGCGCAGTAGAAGCCGCCAACAAGAACATAAAGAAGATAGTACAGAAGATGACAGTGACTTACAAGGATTGGCATGAGATGTTACCATTTGCTCTTCATGATTACTGCACTTCGGCACGTACTTCAACCAGGGCAACCCCGTTTTCACTAGTCTATGGCATGGAAGCAGTATTACCAATTGAAGTTTAGATTCCATCTCTAAGGATCATGAAGGATGCAGAGTTAGATGAAGATGAATGGATCCAGGCTCGACTAGACCAGATAAACCTGATTGATGAAAAGAGACTTGCGGATGTTTGTCATGGGCAGTTGTATCAGAAGCGTATGATCAAGGCATTCAACAAAAAAGTCAAGCAACAAGCATACCAGACTGGTGATTTGGTAATAAAGCGAATCATTCTACCAAAAGGTGATCCTAGGGGCAAGTGGACTCCCACATATGAGGGACCATTTGTAATCAAGAAGATATTCTCTGGAGGAGCTATGATACTCACTACTATGGACGGCGATGACTTTCCACACCCTGTGGACGCAGACATAGTCAAAAAATACTACACATAAATAAGACCCGCTAGGTCGACGTACCTAGGCAAAAGTAAGGGCATCCCGGCGAACCAAAAGGGTTCGGGCAAAATTTAGGGATATATATATATAAAAAAATTGTACACCCGGCAAGTTGAAAACCCGAAAGGGCGACTTGGGCAAAAAAGGGTATCCTGGTAGGATGAAAACCTGAAAAGGCGGCCTAGGCAAAAGTTAAGGATTGAAGCGTACGACTATGTCTCGTTCAGATCACTCATCACTCAGCTTTATTACTAATATCAAGTTCAAAAGGCACCGATCGATTCAATCACCTTTCTCTAACAAGCAAGGGATGAGATGCTTGAAGACATATTGGAAATAGTAGAGTTGAAACTCAATAGGATCAGTTTCACATAGCTATCTTTCTTTCTGTTTTTACTTTGTACCTTTTCAAAAAACACAACGTTGTTCTCCTGTCATTTTGCCTATTCATGGCTCTTTCTTAATACAAGTCATTTTCTTTTCTACTCTCCTGAGTATTTCTTTCTTTCTTGAATACACAAACGCCCAATGATAATTTTGAACGAACATATGCATATGAACATGATTAACATTTATCTTTTCCTTCGTAAAATATCTGTATGTTTGTAAAAGACAGGAAAGGCAATTAGACAATGTCTCAGTAACCCAGAAGTTCTCCCTCAGAGTCAATATTCTGGAGGGATCCCCTCAAATTAATCCTTAGGAAGTAATCATTAAAAGTTCTCTTCCCAACAGAGATTCAATTCCCCAATGAAGTTTACATCTTCGACACTGCCGGTTCGCCGATACTTCTCCTTTCTCCAAACAGGGTTATTCATCTCCCTTATCCCTAGTCAGGGTACATCAAGATCAATCATTCGAATTGCTTTCATCCCCAAGCGGAAATCATAAATCCCCAACTGTATATTTTCAAAACAAGATGAGGCAGCAGGGTCCCGATCAAGATACTTTGTATAACATAAATCATGTTCATACATCATATATACATATCCTTACATTGCATATAGTGTCTCATGGTAAACTAATACACAACATACAGGTTTCTCATTTATTTTGAGAAACGCGTCACATAATACATGCATCATGACATTGCATAAAGATTAACTTTAGTTTTTCAGGACACATGTACAAGCAGATAAACAATATCTCCGATTTGCAAAGATCTAAATTCATCAATACAAACGGTGGAGACGATCATCTTAAGATCTAAATTGGTCACCCCACAAGGTGCCGAGACGATCAACAATCCAAGATCTAAATTCACCAATACAAACGGTGGAGACGATCATTCCAAGATCTAAATTCATCAATACAAATGGTGGAGACGATCATTCCAAGATCTAAAATCATCAATACAAATGGTGGAGATGATCATTCCAAGATCTAAATTCATCAATACAAACGGTGGAGACGATCATTCCAAGATCTAAATTCATCAATACAAACGGTGGAGACGATCATTCCAAGATCTAAATCAGTGGCTATACAAGGTGTTGAGACGATCAACATTCCAAGATCTAAATTCATCAATACAAACGGTGGAGATGATCATTCCAAGATCTAAATCAGTGGCTATACAAGGTGGTGAGATGATCAACATTACAAGATCTAGAATGGTTACCCCACAAGGTGCTGAGACGATCAACATTACAAGATCTAGATTGGTTACCCCACAAGGTGCTGAGACGATCAACATTACAAGATCTAAATTGGTTACCCTACAAGGTACTGAGACGATCGACATTACAAGATCTAAATTGGTTACCCTACAAGGTACTGAGACGATCGAAATTCTGAGATCTAAATCAGTTACTATACACGGTACTGAGACGATCGACAATCCAAGATCTAAATCTATCCTCACAGTGGTAGAGACGATCACTTTCTTAAGATCTAAATTAGTTACTACAAAAGGTACTGAGACGATCGATATTCAAATCAATCTAACAAGTTAGGTGGCATCTTTAAGCCTACTTCATATTTTCTGCTGATGGCACCTCTAAGCCCATCCCTGACACAAGTTCAAACATCAACAAAGCGCAAATTTCTGGGTATTCTAGTATTCAATCATCTTCCACCTTCAGATACCGATTGGCATACAAACCACTCTACATATTCAGGTTTAAGAAGATTGAACAGGGGCAGCTGTCATACCCCAAAATTTTCCCATCATATTTTATACTCAAGCTCACTTGAAAATCTAAGGCTCATTCTCCTAATCAAAGACTTCCTGAACTAGGGTTTTGCTTTCCTTTAAGGAAATCAATGAATCAAGGCCTCCAAAGTGTTTCATGTGATTTATGATGTTTCAAACTATCCCTATGACAAAAATCAAGTTTCAATTCCCAAGATTACTCAATCAACTGCTCAGATAGTCAATAGTTGACTAGTTTGACCTAACAGTCAACTGTAGTCAAAATACAGTCAAAGTTCCTAATTTGTGGTCAACATCCTTATTTTGAAGTATCATTCATCATTTGATCAAGGGTTGATCATGATTCATCAAGGAAAGTTCAGAAATCAACAAAACCTAAAGTTTCTAAATTAGGGTTTTTTTGACCTAAAGTCAACTGAACTTTGACCAGTCATAACTTCCAGAAAGAACATCAGAAATTTTACATCCAAATCTCATTTTGAAGGAAATTGAATTCTCTACAAATTTGTCTCTCACATGCCAAGTCTAAAAATGCTTCATTTGAGAGATATGGATCCAAACATTATAGGTCATTTTTGAAAGTCAACCAAAAGAAGTTTTTTGTCAAAGCCCATATCATCAAGATAAAATCTCCAAAGGGAAAAAAGGTTCCAAAGTGGCTTGTAGAGGACATCTTGAGGTTTCCAAAAAGTCCTAGAACTCCTCCATACCTTAAAAATTGAGGGAGATATGCCTTGTCAAAGTTGGACTATTTTAAGGGAAAAAATGTGAAATAAAAGGCTCCAAAATGAATCTTTTTGCAAAGAAACCCAATCTTTCTTGGCCCAATCTTCATCCATAAGTTATCCAAGACTCCCAAATGATATGGCCACGAATTATTGATGTTTATTTGATTTTTTTTTATGAATTATTAGTCAATTAAAATGATGATTAATTCATATAAATTATGGAAAATCAAATATTTGATTTGAAAGCATATGGGAATCAAATTGAATCATCATTTAACTCATATTGCCAATCAAATTTCGTGCACATTTGATTTGGATTGATTGAATCAAATTTTGGACAAAATTAGAAAGATCATGAACCAAATTCCAATCAAATTTTCATAATTTCCAATCAAAGATTCAAAGGGATTTTATTCAGTTTTCATTGACCTAATCCTTCTCCTATAAGTACATGACTTGAACAAAGCATTAGGGGACGTAAATACTACCTCAAAAGAGCCCTAACCCGAGTACAAAATTCAAGAAAAGTTAAATTTGTTCTTGGCAATTGAGGTTGATTCAAGGAGTTTTGAAGGTCCAAGCACATCCCTGGAGCATCACTGAACGTGTACTGATCCTTACCAAGCCTCGAAGCATCAATAAACACGCTCACAGATCCTTACGATTTGCGTTTTTTCTTACCTTTGATTTCAATAATTAACACATCATTTGCATGTTTTGGTTGCATATATATGTTTATTGTGAAGTTCTGAACGTTTCTGGGCATTTGATTCTTGGTTTTTGTTCGTATATTGCAATATGCCATTATTGGTAATTAGGGTTTCGTTTTAGGGCTTCTGGATATAGGAACAATTAGTTTAAGGTGAGTTCATCCATGGCACCGGTTATGATTTTTGTGTTTGTATGAGGATGTTACAATTTAACAGGTGTAATAGGTAAGGGTTTTTACAGCTTGTATGCTACAAGCGCTGTAAAAACAGTTTGCAGGTTTTTTAATGGACAGGACGACTAGGTGGCGCAATCTGGTTGGTTGATTCAAACAAAGAAGCGTGCACTTCTCTTGTTAGTGGCCAGATGAATTCGGTGCGTGCCTGTCCACGTGAGCGTGATGCAACCTTCGCTCCCAGCCATCCGATCGTCATCTCCCTAGATCCAACACACGCAAGCTGGCAGTCCACCATGATCCCTCAACAACGAGTCACACCAGATTGGACGCCAGGTTTTTTATAATTTTTTTTATTTTTATTTGATTTTGTCTATTCTATTATTCCTCTTTTAATGGTTTTTTAGTAATTTTTTAAAAAAAATAAAATTAATTTATTTACTTTTTCATAAACCTTTTTTTTATATAAATTAATTAGATTAATGTTTTTAATTAGTTTTAATATTTGACAATTTAATTTAGTTTAATAATTAGATAATTAGATTAATTTAGTTTAGTAATTAGATTAATTTAGTTAAATAATTAGAAAATTAATTTAGGTTAATTTCTTAATTAAATAATTAATTTAAATAAATAGGGGAGATAACTAATTAATTTAATTTAGGTTAAAAATTTGATTTTAATTAAGGGTTTACTAATTTTAGGCTAACTTTAGGTTAATCAAATTAGGGTTTCCAGGTCACTTTAGGTCAATGTTATTAGGGTTTGACGATTTTAGGTTTCTATTATTAACATTATTTTTGGTATTAACCTTTTGCCTTCTAACCCTGATTTTATTTTGCTTATTATAAATTGCTTTCTATCACTATCACTTGATTTTTTTTGCAGGTTTATCATCTACTTTATTATTTCTTGTGGTTTGCCCACGACTTATTTTTGCCTTATTATGTAACTGCTCACAGGATGTAATAGTTAATTAGGGTTTTATTTTCCTGCCTTATTTTCTGTATAATTAACTGCGTGGTTAGTAATATAGGGAGTAAAAACCTTGAATTGAACTTAGAATCATTAATTTTTACAAGATAAAATTATCTGAATTTAATCACTTGATTGTGCACCCACACACCTTTAGGGTAACCTCTCTTGTTGCCTGTTGCCTTCAGAGTTTAAAAATAGTCAAGTCCCTCGATTACGAGGATACCTTAGCAAATGTTGCCCTCAGTTCATTATCATCACTAAAGATCATAAGTCCCTTCGATGTTTCCTTCGGTTATATGATCTTGTCCCTCGAGGTTGCCTATGATATAATGATGATAGTCCCTTTCGATTGTTGAGGTATCATCACTGGTTGCCTAAAAATGACTATTAAATCCTTCCCTTAGACTACCTGCCCTCTTTATGGCAGGGACCGTCTTGTGGCGAACGATAATTTCGAAGACCCTTTTTAAATCCAATGAAAGGACTACCTGCCCTCTTTATGGTATGGATAGCCCTTTCCCATTAAAGTCTTAAAGAACAGAAACTTTTAATTTAAGGGTAATTGCTTTTAATTGCTTGCTCTGGTTTAAATTCAAAATTTCTCTTACACTATCTTTTCAAAAACCTTCAAAAAGGCTACGCTTATTTTACAAGCTAAAGTCCTTATTCAAACATTTTCTATTCACACACGACACTTCAAACATTTTGAAAATAAAAAGTGAGCTAAGCAATTAAGAGCCCATGGATAACCAGGGATACAAAGGGTGTTTACACCTCCCCTTTGTATAACTTACCCCTCGATCTCAATCTCTTTCAAAAAGGTTTTTTTTGTTCTTTTAGCCTTTCTATAAATTGGATAAAATAAAAGTTGTAACACCCGTATAATTTTAATATTTAATTTAATTTGGAATATTGAATTAATAATTAGAATTATTAAGGATTTTGTGAAAATAATGGTTTATGGCATTTGGGCCATGTGAGAAATAGTAAAAGAGGGGGTGTGATATAGGAAGGCCCTTTACTAATTTTATTATTATTTTCATAAAATAATTGGAATTGGGAAGTGTGGACCTCCGTTTTTTCGGGCCATACCTCTGAGCGGGAGAGATACGTGAACTGACTCTTTTTTATCGCTTAATGCTTTCGCATTTTTTTGAAAATTCACAGAGTCGCCACCGACCTTTTATTTTATCCAATTAAGGAAAGGTTTATAAAAGAAACAGAAAAAAGACCTTTGTATCCATGGTTATCCATGGGCTCTTAAGTTTGCTTAGCTCACTTGTTTTTCGATTACTTTTTCAATTGCTTTAGAATGCTCATATGTGGTTTCAAATACCTTTGTAAATTGAATTTGTAATGATCCTTGTGCGGATGTATACAAAATGTTTGTTTATCTTTCGAAAGATGTTTTTGAAAAGAACGTTAACTTTGTAATGATCCGTGTTTGGATGTATACAAAGTATTGTCTTTTTGGAAAGTTTTGTTTTGAAAAACAAAAGTGTATGAGAATTTTGTTTGTTTTGATTTGAGCAAGCAAACTAGGAGGTCTACCCTGAGTTGTAAGGTCTTTATCCTTATTTCCTTTAAAAATCTATCCTTTCACCGGATATAAACAAAAGGTTCGATTTTGTACTCGAAACAGTGGAATTTTGACTTTGATTTTGAAAAGAATGAGAAGGGATTACCTTAAGAGGTGCAAATGTGATTTGTGTTTGAATTCAGATATTTTATCTTTTGGAGTTAGTGATCTAACGGTTCAATTTTATCTTTGACATACACGCAGTTTATATTTGCTGGAAATTAAAATGCGGAAATGTAAAGTGCGGAAAGTAAATCTACGCTATTACATCGATTGTGCAGGAAATGTAAACTAGCCTATTTACATGAATTTGACATCCTATACATTTATCTAGGAATTTAAATTGCAATAAAAATAAAAGGCATAATTTTGGATTTTTTATGATTGATTTTAATTATAACTAATGCATGATTAATTAAATTAAAATGAAGAAAAAAGATGAAAATAGATTTAAACCTACAAATTAAGTATAAAATATGTACAAAATATTTGTCAATTAATTTTAAAACAAAACTAATTTTTTTGGAATTTTTGAAATTGATTTGAAATTGATTAAGCTAATTAAAACATAATTATGCAAATAATTATACAAATAATTAAAACTTAGAGAGAAAATTATTCAAAATATGTACAAAATTAGTTTATAATATATAAACAATATTTTATATAAAGAACAATTTTTTTATGATTTTTTGATTGGTTAGAATAATTAAATAGCAAATATATAAATATATACTAATTAATTATGCAAAATATTGAAATTTTGAAGAAAAATAAAATATTTTTATATCAGAAAATAATATATTATTTTAGAAACTTAAAAATATTTTTTGTGTATTTTTTGGATTTTTAAAACTATTTTTAATTAATTTTGCAAAGAAAATTAAAATAAAATAGAAAATAAAAGGATACTAATCAGATGTGGTTGATTGGAGAGTCCATGGTATGGACTGGCGTGTCAGGTGCGTTGGATGAGCTGGAAAGTGAATCTGAAGGCTCAGATATTGAGACACATGGCCATCAGTACACCTGCAAAGCACTGGATTAGTGGAAAATTCAAAAGAACGCGCGCGCTGGCTGTCCAATGAGGTAGGGACACCTCATCATCTTCAACCTCTCGTTAGGACCTTTTACAGCGCTTTTATGAAAAGAGCGCTGTAATTGATGAGCTTCAGACCTGCAAAATAACGAATAGGGGTAAACCTAAATATAAATTTGGCGCGACCTATCCATTCAACTCGTCTGATCCATACGAACTTAATGGTACCACTTAGATCCTCTAATTTTTCCTATTTCAGAAAGCCCTAATTTTGAGATTATGAACCCTAGAATGGTAACTTCGTGTCTAAGCGTCTAAAACTCAATTAAAGTTCCAGAAATGATCTACACACCACACCAAGTTCAAATATATGTCTACATCGTGCTAGATATGCTTGTGTTATGAGATACAAGTCAGTTTTAGTTTGAGCAAATCGTGACCTGTGTAGCTCGATTCAGTGAGGTTTAAGACTTGCAATTGATTGGAATAGTTTCAGTGAAGCTCAGAGGTGATGTTTGAATGCTTAGTTTGTATTGAAATTGACTGAAATTAAAAATTCGAATTTGAAATTTCTTTGAAAAGTTTAAGTGGTTACAAGCATGGTACAAGCATAAGAATGGCTCTGATTTCTGTCTCTTTTGATTGTGAAGTGTTATAGCCTTTATATAGACTATGTTGTGCTTAGAATTGAAGCCAAGAAGCATCTAGTTGCCTTTGTGGAATTCTTGATTTTTTATATTAAAAACCTTTGAATTATTGACCAAGTCTTCTTCTCTTCAATGCTCTTGCCTTGCTCTTCAATTCTCTGCAGAAAATCAGAGATTCCTTGGGTGAGTCATGCTTGGATTGTAAGCTACCCATTATCCATTCATTTTTATTTTAATTTAATCTTAAAATAAGATAAAATTAAGCAAAAAATGGATAAAAAAAGGTGTGGGCCTTTTCTTGGTCGTGGGAGGCCCATTATATTATGGAAATGATGTTTGAACCATGAAAACTTGGCCCCATTTGGAAAAAATACATTTTTGAGCAATGTTGATTTCATGCATTTTCCCAAAATTTAGCCAACTTCAACAAGGTGTAAATCCCTCAATTTTTGTCATATGAAGGAGATCTTGCACTTTTTGGAAACCTCAACGAGTCCTCTAACCAATGCCTTTGGTCTCATGTCAAAATGATTTTTGATGCTCCTTGTGTGTCCTTTTGAAAAAAGTGTCTTTTTGTTGAATTTGAAAATGACCTGTAATGTCTTTGGTCATATTTTTCAAATGGTGAATGCAATGACCATGGAATCAATTGCATTTGAAAGATAATTGAATTTCCTTCAAAATGAGCTTTGGTTTGAATTTTTTGGATGAAGGATGAGAGAGTTATGACCAGTCAAAGTTGAGTTGACTTTTCAGGCAAAAACCCTAATTTTGAATCTTAGGGTTTTGTTGATTTTTGATCTTTCCTTGATGAATTATGATCATCCAATGATCAAATGATGAATCCTTTGACAAAATATGGACTTTGACAAAAAATTTCATTTTTGACTGTCTGTTGACTTTTTGGTCAAACGGGTCGTCTGTTGACTGTTTGAGCTGCTGACGGTGCGTCTGAGTGAATTGAAGTTTGAAAATTTGTATGATGTTACTTTGAGATATATGGATGTGCATGAAATCCATTTGAGGTCTCAAAAGCTTGTTTCTCCTGTAAAAACAAGAAAACCCTAGTCAGGGACTGTTTGTGTAGGAGACAGTTAAGCGTACCTGATTTTTGTGCAGTGTTGAGTCTCTGCTAATCGCGTGATATTCAGAAGACTTCTAGAACAAAAATCTTGGAATTTTGAATTGTGAAAGATTGATTTGATTGATGGTACAAAACACTGAGAATTGTACTGCCAGCAGTTTGGCTGTCAACTGACTGTTCAGATATTGACGTAGAAGTTAGTGTGAAAAATCAACAGTCAAAGTTAATTTTCTTTTTTGTTGTTTTTGTTTTTGTTTTATGTGAAAAATGAAAGTTTATTTACATGACTTGTTAAAAAAACACAGACATAATAAATAACTAATATTTACTGTACGCGGGCAAAATTACCGATAATAACCCTGAAAATCATTTAATGCACAGAAAAATGAATATTTGACTGGCAGAAAACACATAAAATATTATCTGAGTAATTAAGCAATATTATGACAGATAGTACAACATTTAATACTGACAGTACAAATATTACATACTATATTGAACAGTACGACGAATAAACGGTACATTTAAGAAATAAGAAATACGGCAAATTTTAAGAATGACGATTGATAACCCATGCTACAAATAGTAACATGTAGATGATTGGGAGCATAAGCATCCCAGGTCCACAGTGTTCCGGGCTATGCAGACAGAAGAAAGACATGATCACCGTAGCAATGGTGATGATCATAAGAAAATACGTTTCCCACCGCTTCGCCATTTTGTCGGGGAAGAAGAAAGGATGGATTATGAAGTAGAAATTTGAGAGATGAATTAGAATTTGTTGTGAGATTTTTATGAAAAAAAATGAGAGGTATTTATAGAGTGGAAAGAAGGATAGAGACGTTGGGGAATGATGTGATTCCGTACAAAAGGAAAATTTGAGTGGAAGTAAGATTTGAAAGAAAGTGTATGATAGTGTTGGGAAAAAGAGAGATGTAGAGAATAAAGTTAGGATTTGATTTTTGGAAAAGAGATTTGAAAAGATTTTTGAAAATAATGGAATATAGTACAAAAATTAGTGGGAAACAAAGGATAATAATAATCTACTTGTTACCAGTACAGTCTGAGTTTCCTGATTCTGCGCCTGCAAAAAGATTTAACTCTGTACCAATTGTGTCAGTACTATTTATCTGTAAATAAATAAATAGCATGTGTGAAGTAATCAACAGTATTTGGCGTTTGCGTAAGAATAAATTCAACTGCAAGCCAAATTACTGTATAAGAAAAATTCTAAAAACTAAGTATTTCATATGTCAGGATATTTGTTGAAAAAATCCATGATTATATGAGACTCTTAATTTTCAGATTGGAGTTTTCTTGAAAAAAGATGCGGGCAAATTTTGGGGTATAACAGTTGCCCCTATTCAATCTTCTTAAACCTGAAGAGATTGTCTGAAATCTGAAGGTATAAGATGATTGAATATTTAGATGCCCTGAAAATTTGCACTTACCTTGATCAGAAGAGATGTTGGAAGTTGCATTTGAATGTCGTCTGCGAAACGTTGTTGGCAGATTGAAACATTACCTGAGATGGGCTTTCAGATGCCACCTGGTAAATGTGTTGATGGTTTGTTCATCAGAATGAATCCATTGATTATATCTTGATGAAGGATTTGAAAGTCTTTGTGTTGACTGTTTCGGAACCGTCCAAGGTTACCGCTTTAAGTCTAGGAGGATGATTGCTACGGAACTTGTCCAAAGTTTTTCCGCTTTAGATTTTGATCATTGTGGAACCATCTGAGGTATCAGCTTTAGATCTGCAATGCTAGATCGTTCTGGAACCGTCTGAGGTATCAACTTTAGATCTGCAATGTTAGATCGTTCTGGAACCGTCTGAGGTATCAACTTTAGATCTTCGATGTTAGATCGTTTTGGAACCGTCTGAGGTATCAACTTTAGATCTGGAATGTTAGATCGTTTTAGAACCGTCTGAGGTTGTAAGTATAAGAGTGCGCCTAAGAGGGGGGGTGAATTAGGTTTTCAAAAATTTAATCGGTTTTATGAGAATACTTCTAATAATTTTTGGTTAAGTGTTTGAAGGTTTTTTGTAAGGTTCTTTTCTTTTCTTTGGTAATGGTGATGAATGCAATAAAGTGCGGAAAAGTAAAGAACGCAACGATATATACTGGTTCCCCTCACAATCCGAGAGTACTCCAGTCCCCTTTCAAACACGAAAGAGATTTCACTATAGTTAGAATTATTGTACAAGCCTATGCTTACTATCTAACCTATAGGGTGATCAAAGGTTCTTAACACCTTTAAGATCAAATCAATACTAATGTGAGTGAAGAACAATCCTCTTCAAACACAACACTTACTTCCAACAATCCTGGATAGTAAGGAGATAATACTTTTGAATTTATACAAGAGATTTAGATGAAATTTGTATAGCACTATCAATCTTGGATTGATCTTCTTCTTCAAATAAACAATTCTAACAATGAATATAAATGTTCACAATGTATGCATGAAACTTTGAATAGATTTCTCAATGAAAATGTGTATGGAAAGTTTCACTTGAAAATGAGAATTTATGAACACTTGAGAATATTGAAAGATGAAGAATATGGTTTATGAATTGTTAATGAAGAAGGTGATTTTTGAATATGAAAGATGTGTAATATATAGTGTGTAAAACACCTCTTCAAAAGGTTATTATTCCATGAAACAATGCAATGTTTAAAAGATACAAAGACAATTTCGTTTGAGTGTAAAATGCAATGGAAAAACACACTGGTTCAGTAGGAACCGGTTCCTGCCTGGGACAACCCGGTTCCTGCTGAACGTTACAGCAGAAAAATTTGAATTTTGAACGTGGGAACCGGTTCCTGCATAGGGACAACCCGGTTCCCCATAGTAAACCACAGATTGCTGAAATTTGAGAATGCTGGGAACCGGTTCCCCCATAGGGACAACCCGGTTCCTAAAACCTTTATTTTGAATTTTAACTATGAAAAAGGTTTTAAATGAACTCTTTGATATATGAGACTTGTTCATGATTATGATATGCATGAGAGTATATTTTGTGAACAATTATATGTCAAAGTGAGTATTGTTTATACCTTTGCCATTTATTGCTTGATTCTTGAATCTTTATTATTTCTTCAAGACTTTGAAATTGTGTGTTCTTTGCTTAAGACTTGAGATTCTTTTTGCACATCCTTTATGAAAGCTTGATGTCCATATTGTCTTCATCAAAACAAACTATGCTTGAGATGCTTTGCAATTACATTCTCCCCCTTTTTGATGATGACAACCAAGTCTTGAAAACGTTTTTGAAGAGAGTTGTTTTGTGCTTTTGAAAAAGTGTTTGAACAATGCAAGGCTCCCCCTATGTTAGAGACTCCCCCTAAATCCATGATTCCTTGATTTATGGTGATGAGTTTTACTTGATAATTTTAACAATGGCCTGCATTTGCTTTGAACAAAACAACAACAATACATGCATATTCTTCTCCCCCTTTGTTATTATCAAAAAGGATGGGAAAAAAGATAAAAAGATATGAATTATAACACAAATGTAAAATACCACAAAGTTAGCACACAAATGAAATACTACAAACGATACGAAACGTAGTTTGTTACGGTTACAACATAAAACAATAATAATCCTAAACATCACGAACATGAATGGAACATTGTCTAGAAAGCATAAGTAAAATACGAATAATAGAAAGAAAACATTACAAAGAAATTAAAGGAAATAAATTAATCACTTTCATCCATGTGTTCTTCATCATCATCATCATCATCATCATCATCATCATCATGTTCATCTTCTTCTTCGCTTCCATCCTCTCCCTCATAATGAGCCAAGATACGCTTTTGAGTCCGTTGAATTTCCCGCATTTGTCTTCTCATAAGGTTATGCTCATAGTCATTCTCCCTCTTGTTGTTATCAATAGATGTTTGAATAGAACAAAGCTTTGCAAACATCATATCCATTGTGTATCCACCTTCGGGACGTTGAGGATCTTGTGGCACGGCTGGCTCAAAATCAACTTTGTAAACGAATCTACCTTCACGATCCGTAACTATTCCTGTATTTTTAAGAGCAGTAGCGGTGGTGATGGCACACTCTTGTTCATCCATATTTTTCTTTGGTTCTCGTTGGAGGAGAACACCAGCATTCCGAACAATATGAGAGATGGCCCTTGCATAAGGTAAGCCTCCTTTAAGGGAAGCCATAAGCTGCATGTGGCGCATAATTGAAAGTGCCCAATTGACTTCAATGCCACGTCTCAGAGCAAGCAGAACCATCAACTCGAACTCATTGACCCTGGAATGGTTAGAATTCTTTGGAAATAAAACATAAGCAATGATAAGATGGAGCATCCTATCACTCACCGATAAGCTAGAACCGAACATGTTAAATTTGGTAGCAAGTTGTTGGCGAACTGTGTCGCGTTGAGTTGGTCGGCACATATCCACAAAAACATCCATCTTACTATATGGTTGCCAATCCTCCGGTATGTTACCTTGAAGGAGCACTAAGCCTTGAGAGGGAATGCCTAACACTCTACCAAATTCCTCAACATCTAAGCATATGTCCTTATTTGAAACTTTTGACAGTAATGTGAAATCATCAAATTCATCGGTTACTATCCTAAGATTGTGGTAAAACTCTCTAACCAAATCCGGATAATAATCACCATGGTCAAGCACAAAATTAGCTACCCCTGCATTAGCTAGTCTACCCGGAAAATTGAAGCTGTGATTAGGGAAATCGGGTAGTTTACCGTATTTTGCCGCAAGGAGTTTTCGACTCCGGATGTTGAATGTGAGTCTCCGACTCTTGACCGTGGGTTGAATCTCTTGAGGATCTTCACTTGTCTCTCCCATTTTGTTCTTTCCCTTTGCACTTCTTGAAACTTTGGGTGCCATTGTTGAAAGGAGTTGAAAGTTAGGGTTTGGGATTTTAGGATTTGGTGAGTGGAGAAGGATTTGAGTGAATTTTGTGAAAGAGTGGAGGATTATATAGTGTTTAGAGGTAGTGGGTAATTAAATTTGGAGAGTTATGGAGAGATAATGGAGCTTTGATTGGGGTTTGACTATGGAGGTGGAAGGTTGAAGAAGATGAAGATGAATGTTGAATGAAGATAAATGTGAGTGAATGTGTGGTGTAAATGATATAATGTGAATTAAATAAGAATAAGAAGTAAAATAAAATAAGAAAATATATATAAAACAACTATTCACGTACAGCCACAAAGAGAAAAAAAATCTGGAACAAGTACGTGGGAACCGGTTCGTCCCTACATGGGAACCGGTTCCTGAGACACAAAGAAAACACGCCTCTGGAAATTAGTATGGGGAACCGGTTCGTCCCTACATGGGAACCGGTTCCTGGAGTGAAAATTTCCAAAAACTTTTATTTTATGAAATATAAAGCACATATACCATATAAGATTATCAAGTCATAATAAATGAACATTTATAAAGCATTTTTTATCACATAAAATGTTAGAAACATGTACCTTTGATGTATGAACATATTTTAAACATCACCTTCGTCTAAAATTCCAAGCTCTCGTCGAATTTTGTAAAAAGATTCTTTTGGGAGAGGCTTGGTGAAGATATCCGCAAGTTGATTATGAGTATCTACAAAAATGACTTCAACATCTCCTTTAAGCACATGATCGCGAAGAAAATGATGTCGAATGTCTATGTGTTTGGTTCTTGAATGCATGACCGGATTCTTTGTAATATTTATAGCACTTGTATTGTCGCATCGAAGAGGAATGCATCCGAGATCAAGTCCGTAGTCACGAAGTTGTTGCTTAAGCCAAAGAATTTGTGCACAACAACTACCCGCTGCTATGTATTCTGCTTCGGCCGTACTAAGAGCAACACATGCTTGCTTTTTACAAGCCCATGATACTAATGCATTTCCAAGAATGTGACAAGTGCCACTTGTGCTTTTACGATCAGTTTTACATCCTGCATAATCCGCGTCAGAATAACCAATTAAATTGCAAACACTACCTTTAGGATACCATAAGCCAACGTTGGTTGTTCCTTTGAGATACTTCATGATCCTTTTAACCGCCATAAGATGTGATTCCTTTGGATTTGCTTGAAAGCGAGCACAAAGACAAACACTAAACATTATGTCAGGACGGCTTGCCGTCAAATACAATAAAGAACCAATCATACCTCGATACTTGGTAATATCAATTGGAGTACCGGATTCATCTTGATCAACATATGTACCGGAGCCCATTGGAGTATTCATTGCTTTGCAATTATCCATATCAAACTTCTTCAATAGTTCTTTACAATATTTGGATTGATTGATAAAGATTCCATCTTTGAGTTGCTTAATTTGTAGTCCAAGAAAGTAATTCATCTTTCCCATCATAGACATCTCGAATTCTCCTTGCATCATCAATGAGAATTCCTCACACATTTCTTTGTTGGTCGATCCAAAAATGATATCATCAACATAGACTTGAACCAATAAAGTGTTACTCTTGATTTTCTTAATGAACAAAGTTTTATCAACCTTACCCTTTTCGAAACCCTTTTCACACAAAAAATTGCTAAGTCTATCATACCATGCTCTAGGTGCTTGCTTTAATCCATAAAGAGCCTTTCTCAACTTAAAGACATGTGAAGGATTTTTGAAGTCTTCAAATCCCGGGGGTTGTTTGACATAGACTTCTTCATTGATGTAGCCATTTAAGAATGCGCTCTTGACGTCCATTTGATAAAGCTGAAAATTTAATGAACATGCATAAGCAAGTAAAAGACGGATAGCTTCTAACCTTGCAACCGGAGCAAATGTTTCTTCAAAGTCGATTCCTTCTTCTTGATTGTAACCTTGGGCCACCAATCTTGCTTTGTTTCGAACAATTATACCATTCTCATCAAGTTTGTTCTTAAACACCCATCGAGTACCTATGATATGTTTATTACTTGGTCTAGGAACAAGTTCCCAAACTTGATTTCTTTCGAATTGATTTAATTCTTCTTGCATTGCATTTATCCATTGATCGTCTCCTAAGGCTTCATCAACTTTTGAAGGTTCAATTTGAGAAACAAAAGCCATGTGTAAGCAAGCATCTTTGAGATTTAATCTTGTTGCAACTCCTTGACTAATATCACCAATAACTTTATCAATAGGATGATCTCTATGAGTTCTCCATTCTTTTGGTAGATCATTGGTGTTTGATTCTTGTTGTACACTTTCTTGTTGAACACTTTCTTGTTGTACTTCCGGTGCCTTCTCAATTATATCATTTGAAAGTTCTTCCGGTGCCTTTACAATTGTATTATTTGAAGGTTCTTCCGGGGGTAAATCTAAAGGATCATCATCATCACAAACAACTTCTTCCTCTTTGGAAGTGTTAGTCTCATCAAAAGATACATGCATGGATTCTTCAATAGTTAAAGTTCTTTTATTATAAATTCTATATGCTTTACTAGAAAGAGAATAACCAAGAAATATACCTTCATCGGATTTCTCATCAAACTTACCAAGATTGTCTTTGTCATTGTTGAGAACAAAGCACTTGCATCCAAAAATGTGAAAGTGAGCAATGTTTGGCTTTCTTCCTTTGAAGAGTTCATATGGAGTCTTCTTTAAGATAGGTCTAATGATTACTCGATTTCCAACATAACATGCCGTACTAACCGCATCCGCCCAAAAATATTTAGGAAGATTTGCATCACTAAGCATTGTTCTTGCAAGTTCCACTAGAAACCTATTTTTCCTTTCAACTACTCCATTTTGTTGTGGAGTTCTTGGTGCTGAAAAATTATGAGAGATACCATGTTCTTCACAAAATTCTTCAAATGATGCATTTTGAAACTCTCCACCATGATCACTTCTTATGGATACAATCTTTAATGATTTCTCATTTTGGATTTGTTTTGCATACTTCTTAAAGACTCTAAAAGCATCACTTTTCTGCACAAGAAACAAAGTCCAAGAATATCTAGAATAATCATCAACAATAACTAAAGCGTATACATTACCTCCGAAGCTTCTTGTCCTTGATGGACCAAATAGATCCATATGCAATAATTGAAGTGGTCTTGTTGTAGTCACCACATTCTTTGGTTTGAAAGATGATTTGGTTTGCTTTCCCTTTTGACATGCATCACATAGTTTATCTTTGACAAACTTTATCTTAGGTAACCCAATGACAAGATCATGTTTGGTTAACTTATTTAAATGATCCATATGAATATGGGCTGCTCTTTTATGCCATAACCATGATTCATTATTGTTTACCAAAAGACATTTTACTTTCAAAGATAAATCATTTAAAGAAATCATAAAAATGTTATTAATTCTTGTACCTTTGAGTTTTACCTCATTGGTGACTTCATCGATGATCAAACATTCTTCCTTAGTGAATTTGATCTTGAAGCCTTTGTCACAAAGTTGGCTAATGCTTAGAAGATTATGCTTTAGTCCTTCAACATAAAGAACATCTTCAATGGATGTGAAAGGTGGTGCACCAACTTTGCCTTTGCCAAGAATTCTTCCCTTATTGTTGTCTCCATAAGTGACAAAACCCTTGGCCTTTAACCTTAGATCTGAAAATTGGTTTAAGTCACCCGTCATATGCTTTGAACAACCACTATCTAGATACCATAGGTTTGAAGTGGTCTTCAAGCATACCTACAAAACAAATTAAGTTTTGTTAGGTACCCAAATGGCTTTGGGTCCATCATAGTTAGTTCCTTTCTTCACCCATACATAATGTCCACTAGGAACACTAAAGTTCCTTACATAACAAGCATTGGGTGTGTGACCAATAATACCACAATAAAAACAAGTAGGTTCGAAGTTACTTCTATATCTAGGAGGATAAGATTTCTTCTTAACAAAGTTCTTCCTTTTAGGATAATGTTGCATTACTTTAGGCTTGATCATTTTCTCTTGAATTGGTTGGTTACTAGCTTTGACAAAGATAGTCTTGTTGGATGTTGGTTTATCAAATTTAGAAAAACCAAGTCCGCTCTTATCATTGGAGTATCTTTGTGTGCTAAGAACATTTTCCAATCCAATTTGCCCTTTTTCATATCTTTCTAAAACACGTTTTAATTGGACAATTTGGAAAGAAAGTGATTCACACTTCTTGCATGCAACATTATCTTCTTGAACACTAATCATTTTTTCTTTATCATCTTTATGTTCTACTTCAATCATCTTAACCTTCTCTTCTAATGATGATATTATTTTCTTTTGAGATGAGATAGTTTTATAGAGAATTTTGCATTCTTTTAATAATTCTTCTATTGCACCTTGTGCACCATTATCAAAAAGAGAATCATCATAACTAACCTCGCCTTCTTCATCGTCGGAGTGGTGTGATGCCATTAGTGCTAGGTTTGCACTTTCGTCACTATCGGAGTCCGATGAGGAACTTACTTCATTATCTTCCCATGCTATGTAGGCCTTTTTATTTTTGAACTCCCTTTTGCCTTTGAATACATTCTTCTTCGAAAGCTTTGGACATTCCGGCTTTATGTGTCCTTGTTTCCCACATTCATAGCATGTAACTTCTTGTGATGAAGTGGATGCTTCTTTATCTTTATGCTTTGAGAATTTCTTTCTTTTGACATAGTTAGTATTATCAATATTATTTTTATTACCAAAAAATTTGCCTAACCTTTTTACAAGAAGCAAGAAGTTTTCATCTTCATCCGATGCATCTTTCATTTTGCTTTCTATTGAATCCACTTTTAATGCAATGCCTTTGGATTTCTTCTCTAAGTTCTCATGCTTTTCCAATCTTCCAAGTTCTGTCTCATATTCTTGAAGTTTTCCAAATAGTGTTGCGGAAGTAAGTTTTGATAAATTTTTCTTTTCGGATATCGCCGTCACTTTTGGTTGCCACTCCCTTGTCAAAGATCTGAGCACTTTAAGATTAAGTTCTTCGGTAGTAAGAGTCTTACCAAGTGCCTTCAAGTGATTTGTCAAATGTACGAATCGTTTTTGCAAATCGAGAATAGTTTCTCCGGGCTTCATTCTAAACAGTTCGTACTCTTGACTTAAAGTATTCAACCTTGATCTTTTAACTTCAGCGGTACCTTCATGAGTTTCTACAAGAGTATCCCAAATTTCCTTTGATGTTGTACATGTTGATATTCGGAAGAATTCATCCATACTAAGAGCACCATGAAGGAGACTGATCGCCTTTTTGTCAGCAAGAACCCTTTTTCTATCATTATCATCCCATGACGCTTTAGGTTTCTCCGATCCAACACCATTAACGACCGTTGTAGGAACATGAGGACCTTGTAGGACAGCCTCCCAAACTTCTTCTCCTTGTGCTTCTAGATGAGCCTTCATTTGGATTTTCCAAAAATCAAAATATTCACCACAAAACAATGGAGGCTTGTTGTTAGAACCACCATCTTTGAAAACCGGTCTTTGATTTGCGGAAGCCATTCTGGATCTTTAGGAACAAGTTACCTATAACTTGCTCTGATGCCAAATGTAAGTATAAGAGTGCGCCTAAGAGGGGGGGTGAATTAGGTTTTCAAAAATTTAATCGGTTTTATGAGAATACTTCTAATAATTTTTGGTTAAGTGTTTGAAGGTTTTTTGTAAGGTTCTTTTCTTTTCTTTGGTAATGGTGATGAATGCAATAAAGTGCGGAAAAGTAAAGAACGCAACGATATATACTGGTTCCCCTCACAATCCGAGAGTACTCCAGTCCCCTTTCAAACACGAAAGAGATTTCACTATAGTTAGAATTATTGTACAAGCCTATGCTTACTATCTAACCTATAGGGTGATCAAAGGTTCTTAACACCTTTAAGATCAAATCAATACTAATGTGAGTGAAGAACAATCCTCTTCAAACACAACACTTACTTCCAACAATCCTGGATAGTAAGGAGATAATACTTTTGAATTTATACAAGAGATTTAGATGAAATTTGTATAGCACTATCAATCTTGGATTGATCTTCTTCTTCAAATAAACAATTCTAACAATGAATATAAATGTTCACAATGTATGCATGAAACTTTGAATAGATTTCTCAATGAAAATGTGTATGGAAAGTTTCACTTGAAAATGAGAATTTATGAACACTTGAGAATATTGAAAGATGAAGAATATGGTTTATGAATTGTTAATGAAGAAGGTGATTTTTGAATATGAAAGATGTGTAATATATAGTGTGTAAAACACCTCTTCAAAAGGTTATTATTCCATGAAACAATGCAATGTTTAAAAGATACAAAGACAATTTCGTTTGAGTGTAAAATGCAATGGAAAAACACACTGGTTCAGTAGGAACCGGTTCCTGCCTGGGACAACCCGGTTCCTGCTGAACGTTACAGCAGAAAAATTTGAATTTTGAACGTGGGAACCGGTTCCTGCATAGGGACAACCCGGTTCCCCATAGTAAACCACAGATTGCTGAAATTTGAGAATGCTGGGAACCGGTTCCCCCATAGGGACAACCCGGTTCCTAAAACCTTTATTTTGAATTTTAACTATGAAAAAGGTTTTAAATGAACTCTTTGATATATGAGACTTGTTCATGATTATGATATGCATGAGAGTATATTTTGTGAACAATTATATGTCAAAGTGAGTATTGTTTATACCTTTGCCATTTATTGCTTGATTCTTGAATCTTTATTATTTCTTCAAGACTTTGAAATTGTGTGTTCTTTGCTTAAGACTTGAGATTCTTTTTGCACATCCTTTATGAAAGCTTGATGTCCATATTGTCTTCATCAAAACAAACTATGCTTGAGATGCTTTGCAATTACAGAGGTATCAACTTTAGATCTGCAATGTTAGATCGTTTTGGAACCGTCTGAGGTATCAACTTTAGATCTGCGATGTTAGATCGTTTTGGAACCGTCTGAGGTATCAACTTTAGATCTGCGATGTTAGATCGTTCTGGAACCGTCTGAGGTATCAACTTTAGATCTTCGATGTTAGATCGTTTTGGAACCGTCTGAGGTATCAACTTTAGATCTGCAATGTTAGATTGTTTTGGAACCGTCTGAGGTATCAACTTTAGATCTGCAATGTTAGATCGTTCTGGAACCGTCTGAGGTATCAACTTTAGATCTGCGATGTTAGATCGTTTTGGAACCGTCTGAGGTATCAACTTTAGATCTGCGATGTTAGATCGTTTTGGAACCGTCTGAGGTATCAACTTTAGATCTGCAATGTCTGTTTTTGAGTTGGTAAGTGATCAAAATGAATCTTCGGCTTGATTATATCTGAGAGAACCGTTCATGGAATTCAAGTGAACACTGCATGTGATTGAGAACATCTTTGTTGAAGATATCCGTCTACCTGAAAAATCAAGTTAGTGATATGCAATGTTTATGATGCATGTAAATGTGAGATATTCCCAGAGAAATATGCATGTGATGTTGTGTATGAATATGCGCATGATGCATGATGTATGATGTATGATGTATGAATGTGATGTCAAGCTTCTATTTGGGAAAATAAATTTCCGTCAGTCATCTGAATATGACTATATTGTGATTGTTGATGATCTTTTGTCTTGTTTGAGTATCCTCGGCTGGGGAAATTCTTTGAGAACCACGGTACTCTGTTGAAGGATCTTTGACTATCACTTGGGAATGAAAGGTAGCTAGAAGTTCTGATGCCCTTTCAAATGGTAATGAGGAAGATGCATAATCCTCCGATGCACTATCTGACCAAGTCCGGGTGCGGGGATCACACCTTCTGAAGATAGTAATCTGGAACAACCCTGCTGGGGGATAAGACTTCTTTTGAAGAGAAAATCTTTTTGAGGAATTTGCTGAGAAATGCGCTTCTCTTGGGGATTTTCTTCTGATGGGATGATGTCCAGATAATTGGGACATTACCTGAATGCTATTCCTGTTTTTCCTGGTAAACATCAATCATATTCAAATGCATATGTTCATTCAAAATTATCATTGGGACGTTTACGTATTTAAAACAGAAAAAGTGAAAATAGTGATTTTGAGGCTAAGCTGCATTGATTTTTGAAAAAGAGCCATGATAGGCTGATTCTCACAGGGAGACAACAATCCTAGAAGTAGGAAATTGCCATAAAGCTTTGGAAAATATTTATGAAGATAAATAGCTATGTGAAAACAGTCCAGTCAAGTTTCAATTCTGCTATTGCCAATCTGTCTTCGAGCATCTCATCCCTCACTTGTTGGAAGAAAGTGATTGGACTGATCGGTGTCTTTGAGGTGTTGAATCTTGATGGTGAGTAGGCAGTTGAACGGAACATAGTTGTATGCTTCATTCCCTAACTTTTGCCTAGGCTACCCTTTCAGGTTTTCAGCCTACCGGGATAGTATTCGTTTAGTCTCTAATTTTTGCCTGGACCGCCCTTTCGGGTTTTCAATCCACCGAGACGCTCATTTTTTGCCTAAGTTGCCCTTTCAGGTTTTCAACTTAGCGAGCTGTTTTTTTCTTTTTAAGCGAAGTATTTTTTGACTATGTCAGCATTCACAGGGTGTGGGAAATCCTCACCATCCATGGTGGTAAGCAACATGGCGCCGCCGGAGAATATTTTCTTGATTATGAATGGTCCCTCGTAGGTGGGAGTCCATTTGCCTCTGGGATCACCTTGTGGTAAGATGATGCGTTTGACAACCAAGCCACCAGTTTGGTATGCTTGACTTTTGACTTTTTTGTTGAAGGCTTTGATCATACGCTTTTGGTATAGCTGACCATGACAAATAGCTGCGAGCCTTTTCTCATCAATCAAGTTTATCTGTTCCAACCGTGTTTGAATCCAATCGTCTTCGTCTAGATTGGCTTCTTTCATAATCCTTAGGGAAGGAATCTGAATTTCAATTGGAAGAACTGCCTCCATACCATAGACTAAGGAGAATGGAGTTGCCCCTGTTGAAGTACGCGCAGATGTGCGATAACCATGAAGAGCAAAAGGTAACATCTCATGCCAGTCTTTGTAGGTTACTGTCATTTTTTGTATGATTTTCTTGATGTTCTTGTTGGCAGCTTCCACCGCGCCGTTCATCTTTGGTCGATATGGAGAAGAATTATGATGTTTGATCTTGAACTGTGTGCAAAGTTCAGTAATCATTCTGTTGTTTAGATTTGTGCCATTGTCCGTGATAATCCGTTCAGGGATGCCATACCGACAAATGAGATTGTATTTGATGAACCGGGCCACCACATTCTTGGTAACAGAAGCAAATGAAGCTGCTTCTACCCACTTTGTGAAGTAGTCAATAGCGACCAGGATAAAGCGATGTCCGTTGGAGGCAGTAGGTTTGATTTCTCCAATCATATCAATACCCCACATTGCAAAAGGCCAAGGAGCCGTCAGGACGCTTAATGGAACTGGAGGTACATGTACTTTGTCAGCGTATATCTGGCATTTGTGACATGTTCGGGAGTGATGATGGCAGTCTGTTTCCATGGTAGACCAGTAATAACCTGCTCTCAGGATCTTTTTAGCCATTGTATGTCCACTGGAATGAGTACCGAAGGCACCATTGTGTATTTCTTCCATGATCTGATCTGCTTCCTTCTTGTTTACACAGCGAAGTAAAGTCGAGTCATGGTTGCATTTGTATAGGGTTCCATTGCTTAGAAAGAATTTGGCAGCAAATCTCCTTAGAAACTTTCTGTCGTTAATGGATGCCCCTTCAGGGTACTCCTGAGCTTCGAGATATCTTTTTACTTCATGGAACCATGGTTTTTCTTCTGTTCCCTCGGTATTGATCTCATTGCAATAGGATGGTTCATCTTGCCTGTAAATGGTGATCATAGGCGCCTCGTTGTCCCACCTGACTTTGAACATGGATGACATGGTAGCTAAAGCATCAGCTAGTTGATTTTCCTCGCGTGGAATGTGTTCGAAAGTGATTTCTTCGAAGTAAGGAATCAAACTCAGCACATATTCTTTGTAAGGAATTAGATTCGGGTGCTTCGTGTCCCATTCCCCTTGGACTTGGTAAATTACCAAGGCCGAGTCTCCGTAGACTTCCAGGAATTTGATTCTTAGATCGATTGCAGCTTTAAGACCCAGAATACATGCTTCGTATTCGGCTATATTGTTAGTGCAATTGAAGCATAACCTGGTAGTGAATGGTGTATGACCTCCTGCGGGGGAAATGATCACAGCTCCGATGCCATTGCCAAGTGCATTAGAAGCTCCGTAAAAAACCATAGTCCACCGGGATCCTGGCTCAGGTCCTTCTTCTGGTCCTGGTTGTTTGTAGTCATCGACTAGCATAATGTCTTCGTCTGGGAAGTCAAAGTTCAATGCTTGATAATCATCCACTGCTTGATGAGCCAGATGATCGGCTACCACACTTCCTTTGATTGCTTTTTGTGAAGTGTATTGAATGTCATATTCTGTTAAGATCATTTGCCATCTCGCTATTCTTCCAGAGAGAGCAGGTTTTTCGAACACGTATTTGATGGGATCAATCTTGGAGATTAGGAAAGTGGTGTGATTTAGCATGTACTGTCTTAGTCGGCGAGCCGCCCAAGCTAAGGCACAACAAGTTTTTTCGAGTAGTGAGTATCTTGTTTCACAATCGGAAAACTTTTTGCTAAGATAGTAGATTGCGTGCTCCTTTCGGCCGGATTCGTCATGTTGTCCTAGTACACACCCCATTGAGTCTTCTAACACAGTTAGGTACATTATCAGAGGTCTGCCTTCCACAGGTGGCAACAAGATTGGAGGTTTTTGGAGATATTCTTTGATTTTGTCAAAGGCTAACTGGCATTTGTCATTCCACCTTTCCACTTGATCTTTCTTCAACAGTTTGAAGATCGGCACACAAGTAGTAGTCATGTGGGCAATAAATCGGGCGATGTAATTTAGACGTCCCAAGAATCCTCTGACTTGTTTCTCGGTACGAGGTATAGGCATTTCTTGAATGGCTTTAAACTTGGCGGGATCAACCTCAATACCTTTGCTGCTGACGATGAAACCTAAGAGTTTGCCGGATCTTACTCCAAAGGTACACTTATTTGGGTTCAGTCGCAACTTGTATTTCTTGAGTCTGTCAAACAACTTGTGTAAATGACCCAGATGTTCTTCCTCGGTGTTGGATTTTGCAATCATGTCATCGACATACACCTCTATTTCTTGATGAATCATATCATGAAATAGTGCTACCATTACACGTTGATAGGTTGCTCCTGCGTTTTTCAGACCAAAGGGCATTACTTTGTAACAAAAGGTTCCCCAGGGTGTTGTGAAGGTTGTTTTTTCCATGTCTTCGGGTGCCATCTTGATTTGATTGTACCCTGAGAATCCGTCCATAAAGGAGAATACCTTGCATTGTGCGGTATTGTCAACCAGTACATCGATGTGTGGTAAAGGGAAATCATCTTTGGGGCTTGCCCGGTTCAGATCTCTGTAGTCCACGCACATTCTGACTTTCCCGTCTTTTTTAGGTACAGGCACGATGTTAGCTATCCAAGGAGGATAACTTACAACTTTTAGGAATCCGGCATTGAACTGTTTTTCAACCTCGTCTTTGATCTTTTTTGACATATCAGGCCTACTCCTTCGTAGTTTCTGTTTGACTGGAGTGCTACCTTCTTTGATTGGCAGGCGATGAACTACAATGTCCGTGTCAAGGCCTGGCATATCTTCATAGGACCAGGCGAATATCTCGACGTAGTCTCGCAGCATTTGAATCAGTCTTTGCTTGATGCTGTGTTCTAAATCAGCCCCTATTTTGACTTCTTTCTTTTCTTCGTTGCTGCCCAAGTTGATGACCTCAATTGGCTCCTCGTGAGGCTGTATGGCCTTGTCTTCTTGTTCTAGCAGCCTTGCAATTTCTCTTGGCACTTCACAATCTTCCTCACTTTCGTCCTCAGTTTGGTAGATCGGACTTTCAAAGTCATGACGGGCAATAGCAGAATCGTTGTTGACTGGATCCAGAGTGTATGTGAATCTGCATGTTAGTTATGTGAGTGTGTGTGAAGAAAAAACATAGCTATTTGAAAGCGAAGAAAGAAAGAAAAAGGATCACAAAATTTAAATATGCAAGCGTCCCATGATTTTATTGAATGCACATGATCATGATATGATAAGCCCTTATAGAAGGACCAGTGTGCTAAGGCACACGGCTTTCAAGCTCATGGTTCGATTGTTCAGGAACCATTTTTATCTTTGCACAATATACACAAAGAAAACAGGAAATGGCATTTACTCCTGGTCAAAGGAGATCACATCCTCAGCTTTCCAGTTGTTCAATCCACTGTTATGAGCAGGGAGTATCCAGCTGTTCCAGTTGCAGTTGTCTTCTTCATCTTCCACAGCATTGATTTCATTAGTGGAAAAATGAGCCGGTGATCCTTCGGGATAAGGGATATACTCTGCTGGATACGAGAGCCCAGGCTGAGATATCTCTGTTGGCTGAGCGAGATGCTCGATAAGGCCGTCCCATGCAGTCGGGATGATGTTTTGAATAGAGAATTGTGCATCCTGATGAGGAGTGTATGCTGACAGAAAGCAAGCCTCGTTATTTGGTATTTCCCTGGCTTTTTCAAGAGCGAAATTGTCATCGTACTGTTCATCCCATCCAGTTGGGACAATGTCCTCCATAGCAATTTGTGAGCTCGGAGGAGCGGAGTATTTCACCATATAGTCATATTTGTCGCTGGGTTCTCCTAGCATGTCCCATACTTCTTTGGGTGGATTTTGATATTGCTCAGTGACGGGACTTGTGAAACTTTCGTCATTTCCAATTTGATCACCCCATCCAGTCGGGGTAATGTCTTCCAAAGCAATATAAGAATTCTGAGGTGTGGTATACTGATAATTATACCCGCCATTTGGTTCTCCCACAACATCCCACATTCCCATGGAAATGGGTGGAATCTCATCTGGATATGGCTGAATGATATGGTTCAAGAACACTCCTTCATCTTCAATAGCATTTACTTCTTGGCTGACGAAGTGTGACATTAATCCTCCAGAACGAGGACCTTGATCATTCTTTTGATTTTCACTATCATAGCCCAGGCCTAGCTTGTCAGACTTGTAGGGTATATCGGGAAGCTGTCCCCATACTGTGCAATCACCCTGTTCAATCATGGCTTTGGCATCTTTGAGAGAAGCCATAGTTGTAGTTGGAGTAGCATGAATATGCTTGGTGGTAGAGACATCTGGGGAGACCACCTCAAATGATTGGCATGGAGTTTCGATGAATTCGTCCTCCAACTCAACATATTTGGAATTGCTTAGGTGACTAACCACATATTCCTCTTCGCCATAGACTGTGACAATCTTTCCTTTTACTGGATATTTTAACTTCTGATGCAGGGTAGAAGTTACAGCGTTTGCTCCACGTATCCAAGGGCGTCCAAGTAAACAGGAGTAGGCTGGGTGAATTTCCATTACGTAAAAGATAGAATCGAAGATTTGAGAACCCACTCTGATTGGGAGATTCACTTTTCCGTATACCGTTCTGGTTGACCCGTCGAAGGCTCTTACCACAACATCACTTGGTTGTAACACAATTCCTTCGAAGTCAAGCTTTTCTAGTACTGTTTTCGGTAACACGTTCAAAGAAGAACCGTTATCTACTAGCACATGAGATAGAGTGGTGCCATTACATTCAATGGAGATATGTAGGGCTTTGTTGTGATTTTTTCCAGCAGGGGTTAGATCCACATCAGAGAAACCGAGACCATTGTTCACGGTTAGATTGGCAACACAATTCTCAAATTGGTCGACTGAGATCTCTTGAGGCACATGCGCAGCTTTGAGGAACTTCATCAGAGCTTTGGCATGGGCTTCTGAATATTTTAGCAGGGATAGCATTGAGATTTTTGAAGCGGTGTGCCCCAGTTGCTCAACAATATTGTAATCACTCTTGCAGATGATTTTCAATATTTCCTCCATTTCTTGCTTTGATGGATCCTCAGCAGTGATCTCCACCGGGGTTTGAATTTGTTCAACTTGTGGCTCTTTGCCGCGAGCGTTGTTATCTTGATTAGGAACTAGGACTCGGACTGGACCAGCAGCAACATTTGGAGAAATTTCTGGTGAAAAGATTCTTCCACTTCTCGTGATCTTGCTGGTACCCACAATATTACCCACAGTTGGAGTAGTTAACTTTGCGGCCTCTTCAGTCGAGGTACCCTGCTTAACTCCATGAACATAAACATTAGTGTCGTATCCCCATGGGATAGCTTTGTCTGAGGAGTATGGAAATGGAGTTGGACTAGTAATGACTACTGATGCCACTTTGAGTGTAGCAGAAATTTTGAATGGAGCCTTGGCAGAGATTTTGAATGGTAAGCTGGAGATCACTCAGGCATCCTCTATTCTCATCCCGTTTGCAAAGACTTCGCACAGCACGTCCATAGAAGGGAGCCTCTCAAACATAATGATACGGCGATCCATCCACTTTTGAATTCCCATCCTCAGATTTTCACAACCATTGGGCAGGTATGAGCAATAAAAGCAGTCGGGGTCACACCCTGGAAAGTAACCAGCTTGGATTAGCTTTCCTTTGACTTCGCCGAGTGGAGTTGATAATTCGTTCACATCATAGATGTAAACAGTGTCCAGGATAGCGTTAACAGTTTTGTCATGCTTTGGCATAGGTGCGGTGATGACATTTGGAGTTTCTGGAGGATCGAACTCAATTTCCCCAGCATCTATCATATCTTGTATTTTATTTTTCAAGGCCCAGCAGTGATCTGCTTCATGTCCTGGAAAGTTTGAGTGATAGGCACATGTTGCATCAGGGCGATAATTCGGAGAGGAAGTGTTGACATTCTTTGGAGGATCCTTTAATGTGATCAGATCTGCTTTTAGCAAGTGCTGCAATGCCTGAGAGATTGGCATGTTGATTCTGGTGAAATTTCTTCTTGGTGCATCTGGTCGATGCGTATATTTTGGCTGTTGATCTTTTTGAGGTGCAGATGCGGAGATCAGAACTGCCCCTACAGATTGATGCTGCTCACTTTTGCGACTTTTCTGAATTTGTGTTGCATTGACCTCATTTCTCCCGCTGATGGGCCTTTTGTAGTACCAGAGGAGGAACCTATTTGAATTTTTCCATTTTGAATGCCACTTTCGACACGTTCTCCGGTCAGTATCAGGTCAGTGAAACCTGATGATGAGCTTCCCAGCAAATGGCTATAGAAAGGGCCAGTTAAAGTGCCCATGAACATGTCGACTAGTTCGCGATCAGATAAGGGTGGTTGAACCCTTCCAGCCATATCTCTCCACTTTTGTGCATATCCTTTGAAACTTTCTTTTGGTGCCATGGACATGCCCCTTAGTTGAGTACGGGTTGGCGCAAGATCAGCATTGTATTGGTACTGTTTGTAAAAAGCAGCAGCTAATTCTTCCCAAGTATGAACCTTGGTATTTTCCAGCTGGTAGTACCACTCGAGTTGTGTACCCGACAGACTTTCTTGGAAGAAGTGAATCCATAATTTGTTATCTGTTGTATGAGGTTGCATCTTCCTCACATAGGATCTCAGATGTAGTTTCGGGCAAGAAACTCCATCATATTTTGCAAAGATAGGAACTTTGAATTTTGGAGGGATAACAACATCCGAGATGAGCCCCAGATCATTGAAATCTAAGCCAGGTACTTTTTGTATCTCCATAGCTTTCATACGGTCTTCCAGCTGTTGGTATTTGTCATCATCCGGTTCGTCCCCAGAATGATTATCTTCTTCATTTGAAGAGAGAGAGGGTTTAGCAGAACCCTGGTTGCTTTGATTGTCTTCTTGTTCACCATCACCGACTGTTTCAGGGATCGGTGGCTTTTTGAACTTTTTGACTGGGATTTTGATCTTCCTTTTCAGGTGACTCAAGCCTACAGATCCTTTGGGCTTCTTTTTCTTCTTGATTATCAGGGCTTTCAGTTCTTGCTGCCCCTTTGCCAGTTCCAAAATTGCCACTTGAACTTGGGCATTCTGTGTTTCGAGGTTCTTGATGCTTGTCTCAGATTCCATCTCTTCTGACTGAAACAAACAGCGAGGAGATGAGAAATCCGTCATGTGAACCTGTTATGCAATGTGTATGACTGGATGCAATGTATATGAATGAAATGTATGAAATGTATATGCAATGCATGAAATGAAATGTGTGTGCAATGTTTCAAGGATCTTAGAGTTTAGATTTGTTAAAGAAGAAACAAACATTAGTTAATCAATTTATTCTTTTTTCTTTGCCTCATTTGGGCTTACAAGACAGAAATAAAATAAATGATCCTTCAGGTCTCCCTCGGACGCTTTCTCTTTGCCCCCAGGAATGTGTTGATCTGCCGTTCTTCTTGAAGCTGTCCGGTGAGCTCCAATATCCTTCTCTCATAGTCCTGACAGTGTGCTTTGAAGGTGTCTCTTTCCTCTTTTAGTTGAACCTAAGATTTTTGCAACTCTTCTAGGTCAGTTGGCATATCCGGGTGTAGAATAACTTGAGGTTCGTATCCTTCGACCTATGGTTCAATAGTCACTAGTAGAATAGCGGGATATGGCATAATGAGTTTCTGAGCATGAGTGCGGACCCATCTGAGGTAAGGTTCCATAGGGATAGAATTCCATTGCCCCAAAGTTTTACTTTCTATTCTATAGACACTGTCCCATGCATGTATGAAACTTCGTCGGTGTCTATGAGAATCATTCTCGTAATCAAACACAATGCCACGGATAATCATGTCATGAGGACCGTTGCTCCTTGCATATCCGAATTGGCGTAGAGCTAAAGAGGGATTGTAAGTGATGCCTCCTTTGATGCCAAGGAGTGGCACATTAGGGTACTCTCCACAATGATCAATGATAGTAATGTCTCTTTGAAAGAAGTTGTTCCACCGGATATCTGAATGAGACAAAGACATAATCCTGCGAGACCATTGCATTCTTTGTTCATTTCTCAACACTGATCGGGGAAGATGAAATGTAAACCATCTAGCCAGTAGTGGTATACAGCACATGAGAGTTCCTCGTTTCTTCATGGTACGAGTGTGTAGAGAATGTAGAATGTCTCCCAGTAATGTTGGTACTGGGTTACGGATTAGGAAAAGGTTAATGATGTGTACACTTATGAACTGGTCGGGATTTGGGAATAAAACCAACCAATAGATCAAAAGGGCCATAACCTCCTCAAAAGCTGGATAACTTTTGTTTTCTAGCAGTAGTCGAGCCTTTTCCAATAAGAACTTGGCAAGCAAACCCTTAACTCCACTCTTTGTTTCCCAATTGGACTCGATTTCTGATTTTCGCAGATGTAAAGCAGCAGCAATGACTTCAGGTTTTGGAATCCTTTCTAAACCAGTGAAAGGTAATTGATTTCGAACAGGCAATCCCATTAATTCAGAGAATTCTTCCAAAGTGGGTACCAACTGGTAATCAGGAAAGGTAAAGCAATGATGTTCAGGGTCAAAGAACTGGAACAGGACCTGTATCATGTCTTCTTCAAATTTTGAGGTAACCAAATGGAGTAGGTGACCATGCCTTTCGGTGAATTGAACATTCCTGGGGAATTCTGACACTAAGTCTTTTAGTTCAGATGGTACCGTTGAGATGTTGATTCGGATGTAATCTCGGGTGGCGGGAGCCATTATCTGCAAAAACAAAGGTAAACTCTTTGATCCTTGAAGTGTTTAGTGTGAAAATGATATGCTTATGATGCAAACATGTGGCACACAAAAACAAATCAAACAATAGCCTTAGGTTTAAAGGCTTGCATGGAGCTGATAGGTGATACCCTCCCCACTGAAGTTGAGTTGGTTAAAACCTGTCCTAGAATAGTATTCGGGTTCTATGATCCTTGGAAGTAACATCTCAATACGGCGCTCGAGCGGCCGATCAAAATATTCCTCGAGGATAACTAACTTCGATCAATTTCAAAGCTAACCACTTAATAGGCCACAAGTCAAGTTCAATTAAAAAGGTTCTAAGACAAATTAGTGTTTAATGACATTTCGGAAGCCTAATATACTCCTTGATCGTTTTCAAGGGACATCAGTATAAACCAAAGTATCGCACTAACGATGACTACCAGATCAACCGTATCGGTACATGCCGTACAGTTTCCTTGGTCTATTGTCATATACTTAAGGTATCTCGAGATTCGGGTTAGAATCTTTCACACAAGCAAAATACCCAAACAAACCTTTGAAAAATAGAGCAATCAAGTCAAATAACTGAAAACATCGAAGTGACTTATTCTCTTAAGGTAACCCCTTTTGAAAACATTTTGTTTTTTGAAAGTATCTCCCCAGCAGAGTCGCCAGTTCTGTGGACCTCCGTTTTTTCGGGCCATACCTCTGAGCGGGAGAGATACGTGAACTGACTCTTTTTTATTGCTTAATGCTTTCGCATTGTTTTGAAAATTCACAGAGTCGCCACCGACCTTTTATTTTATCCAATTAAGGAAAGGTTTATAAAAGAAACAGAAAAAAGACCTTTAAGAAATTCTGGGTAAGGGGGTAGGTTATACAAAGGGAAGGTGTTGGCACCCTTTGTATCCATGGTTATCCATGGGCTCTTAAGTTTGCTTAGCTCACTTGTTTTTCGATTACTTTTTCAATTGCTTTAGAATGCTCATATGTGGTTTCAAATACCTTTGTAAATTGAATTTGTAATGATCCTTGTGCGGATGTATACAAAATATTTGTTTATCTTTCGAAAGATGTTTTTGAAAAGAACGTTAACTTTGTAATGATCCGTGTTTGGATGTATACAAAGTATTGTCTTTTTGGAAAGTTTTGTTTTGAAAAACAACAGTGTATGAGAATTTTGTTTGTTTTGATTTGAGCAAGCAAACTAGGAGGTCTACCCTGAGTTGTAAGGTCTTTATCCTTATTTCCTTTAAAAATCTATCCTTTCACCGGATATAAACAAAAGGTTCGATTTTGTACTCGAAACAGTGGAATTTTGACTTTGATTTTGAAAAGAATGAGAAGGGATTACCTTAAGAGGTGCAAATGTGATTTGTGTTTGAATTCAGATATTTTATCTTTTGGAGTTAGTGATCTAACGGTTCAATTTTATCTTTGACATACACGCAGTTTATATTTGCTGGAAATTAAAATGCGGAAATGTAAAGTGCGGAAAGTAAATCTACGCTATTACATCGATTGTGCAGGAAATGTAAACTAGCCTATTTACATGAATTTGACATCCTATACATTTATCTAGGAATTTAAATTGCAAGAAAAATAAAAGGCATTTGGATTTTTTATGATTGATTTTAATATAAATTAATGCATGATTAATTAAATTAAAATGAAGAAAAAAGATGAAAATATATTTAAACCTACAAATTAAGTTTAAAATATGTACAAAATATTTGTCAATTAATTTTAAAACAAAACTAATTTTTTTGGAATTTTTGAAATTGATTTGAAATTGATTAAGCTAATTAAAACATAATTATGCAAATAATTATACAAATAATTAAAACTTAGAGAGAAAATTATTCAAAATATGTACAAAATTAGTTTATAATATATAAACAATATTTTATATAAAGAACAATTTTTTTATGATTTTTTGATTGGTTAGAATAATTAAAAAGCAAATATATAAATATATACTAATTAATTATGCAAAATATTGAAATTTTGAAGAAAAATAAAATATTTTTATATCAGAAAATAATATATTATTTTAGAAACTTAAAAATATTTTTTGTGTATTTTTTGGATTTTTAAAACTATTTTTAATTAATTTTGCAAAGAAAATTAAAATAAAATAGAAAATAAAAGGATACTAATCAGATGTGGTTGATTGGAGAGTCCATGGTATGGACTGGCGTGTCAGGTGCGTTGGATGAGCTGGAAAGTGAATCTGAAGGCTCAGATATTGAGACACATGGCCATCAATACACCTGCAAAGCACTGGATTAGTGGAAAATTCAAAAGAACGCGCGCGCTGGCTGTCCAATGAGGTAGGGACACCTCATCATCTTCAACCTCTCGTTAGGACCTTTTACAGCGCTTTTATGAAAAGAGCGCTGTAATTGATGAGCTTCAGACCTGCAAAATAACGAATAGGGGTAAACCTAAAAATAAATTTGGCGCGACCTATCCATTCAACTCGTCTGATCCATTCGAACTTAATGGTACCACTTAGATCCTCTAATTTTGCCTATTTCAGAAAGCCCTAATTTTGAGATTATGAACCCTAGAATGGTAACTTCGTGTGTAAGCATCTAAAACTCAATTAAAGTTCCAGAAATGATCTACACACCACACCAAGTTCAAATATATGTCTACATCGTGCTAGATATGCTTGTGTTATGAGATACAAGTCAGTTTTAGTTTGAGCAAATCGTGACCTGTGTAGCTCGATTCAGTGAGGTTTAAGACTTGCAATTGATTGGAATAGTTTCAGTGAAGCTCAGAGGTGATGTTTGAATGCTTAGTTTGTATTGAAATTGACTGAAATTAAAAATTCGAATTTGAAATTTCTTTGAAAAGTTTAAGTGGTTACAAGCATGGTACAAGCATAAGAATGGCTCTGATTTCTGTCTCTTTTGATTGTGAAGTGTTATAGCCTTTATATAGACTATGTTGTGCTTAGAATTGAAGCCAAGAAGCATCTAGTTGCCTTTGTGGAATTCTTGATTTTTTATATTAAAAACCTTTGAATTATTGACCAAGTCTTCTTCTCTTCAATGCTCTTGCCTTGCTCTTTAATTCTCTGCAGAAAATCAGAGATTCCTTGGGTGAGTCATGCTTGGATTGTAAGCTACCCATTATCCATTCATTTTTATTTTAATTTAATCTTAAAATTAGATAAAATTAAGCAAAAAATGGATAAAAAAAGGTGTGGGCCTTGTCTTGGTCGTGGGAGGCCCATTATATTATGGAAATGATGTTTGAACCATGAAAACTTGGCCCCATTTGGAAAAAATACATTTTTTAGCAATGTTGATTTCATGCATTTTCCCAAAATTTAGCCAACTTCAACAAGGTGTAAATCCCTCAATTTTTGTCATATGAAGGAGATATTGCACTTTTTGGAAACCTCAAAGAGTCCTCTAACCAATGCCTTTGGTCTCATGTCAAAATGATTTTTGATGCTCCTTGTGTGTCCTTTTGAAAAAAGTGTCTTTTTGTTGAATTTGAAAATGACCTGTAATGTCTTTGGTCATATTTTTCAAATGGTGAATACAATGACCATGGGATCAATTGAATTTGAAAGATAATTGAATTTCCTTCAAAATGAGCTTTGGTTTGAATTTTTTGGATGAAGGATGAGAGAGTTATGACCAGTCAAAGTTGAGTTGACTTTTCAGGCAAAAACCCTAATTTTGAATCTTAGGGTTTTGTTGATTTTTGATCTTTCCTTGATGAATTATGATCATCCAATGATCAAATGATGAATCCTTTGACAAAATATGGACTTTGACAAAAAAATTCATTTTTGACTGTCTGTTGACTTTTTAGTCAAACGGGTCGTCTGTTGACTGTTTGAGTTGCTGACGGTGCGTCTGAGTGAATTGAAGTTTGAAAATTTGTATGATGGTACTTTGAGATATATGGATGTGCATGAAATCCATTTGAGGTCTCAAAAGCTTGTTTGTGTAGGAGACAGTTAAGCGTACCTGATTTTTGTGCAGTGTTGAGTCTCTGCTAATCGCGTGATATTCAGAAGACTTCTAGAACAAAAATCTTGGAATTTTGAATTGTGAAAGATTGATTTGATTGATGGTACAAAACACTGAGAATTGTACTGCCAGCAGTTTGGCTGTCAACTGACTGTTCAGATATTGACGTAGCAGTTAGAGTGAAAAATCACCACTCAAAGTTAATTTTCTTTTTTGTTGTTTTTGTTTTTGTTTTATGTGAAAAATGAAAGTTTATTTACATGACTTGTTAAAAAAACACAGACATAATAAATAACTAATATTTACTGTACGCGGGCAAAATTGCCGATAATAACCCTGAAAATCATTTAATGCACAGAAAAATGAATATTTGACTGGCAGAAAACACATAAAATATTATCTGAGTAATTAAGCAATATTATGACAGATAGTACAACATTTAATACTGACAGTACAAATATTACATACTATATTGAACAGTACGACGAATAAACGGTACATTTAAGAAATAAGAAATACGGCAAATTTTAAGAATGAAGATTGATAACCCATGCTACAAATAGTAACATGTAGATGATTGGGAGCATAAGCATCCCAGGTCCACAGTGTTCCGGGCTATGCAGACAGAAGAAAGACATGATCACCGTAGCAATGGTGATGATCATAAGAAAACACGTTTCCCACCGCTTCGCCATTTTGTCGGGGAAGAAGAAAGGATGGATTATGAAGTAGAAATTTGAGAGATGAATTAGAATTTGATGTGAGATTTTTATGAAAAAAATGAGAGGTATTTATAGAGTGGAAAGAAGGATAGAGACGTTGGGGAATGATGTGATTCCGTACAAAAGGAAAATTTGAGTGGAAGTAAGATTTGAAAGAAAGTGTATGATAGTGTTGGGAAAAAGAGAGATGTAGAGAATAAAGTTAGGATTTGATTTTTGGAAAAGAGATTTGAAAAGATTTTTGAAAATAATGGAATATAGTACAAAAATTAGTGGGAAACAAAGGATAATAATAATCTACTTGTTACCAGTACAGTCTGAGTTTCCTGATTCTGCGCCTGCAAAAAGATTTAACTCTGTACCAATTGTGTCAGTACTATTTATCTGTAAATAAATAAATAGCATGTGTGAAGTAATAAACAGTATTTGGCGTTTGCGTAAGAATAAATTCAACTGCAAGCCAAATTACTGTATAAGAAAAATTCTAAAAACTAAGTATTTCATATGTCAGGATATTTGTTGAAAAAATCCATGATTATATGAGACTCTTAATTTTCAGATTGGAGTTTTCTTGAAAAAAGATGCGGGCAAATTTTGGGGTATAACAGGAAGAAAGGAAGAACGTGAAAGATAGAAGAGTTGGAACACGAAGAGCGTGAAAGAAGAACAAAGAGAAAGAGACCAAAGATCAAGAATTTGGTTAAGGTAAGGGGGACTCTTCCAATTATCATCTCTTATTGTGATTATAGATGAATAGTGTGTGAATAGTTGTGTTGTTGAGTCAATTCTGTTTGTATGTCAGAGTTAGGTTTTGGGTCCTAAGAATTGGTTTAGATTTTAGGATTTTGATGTGTAGATTGATAGGTGATGATAGATTAATCTGTATTGAATGAACCCTGTGAATGAAAACGTAGAATTGGACTGTTTTAGACTCAAAATCGTGAACTGGTATGAGTAGAAATGAGTGAGAATTGGACTGTTACGTAAACTGCAGAATTCTGGGCATTTTCTGGTTTTTCGCGTATGGAACAGTGTCATACGCGTATGGGATGGAGTCATACGCGTATGAGGGACATTCCCCAAGGGCTATACGCGTATGATACGCTGCTGCCCTGTCTCAAAATACACTGTACTGGCTATTTGCGTATGAGGAGCGTATGAGGATGCTCATACGCGTATGGGAATTTTTCAAGAGGAAATTGATTCTGGTGATACGCGTATGGCAGGGTTGATACGCGTATGAGGTTGTTTTTAGGCCATTTTGACTCTGATGCAATGCGTATGGTACGCGTATGAGGGATGGTGATACGCGTATGGACGCGTATGGGCTTGATGTTACGCGTATGGCTTCTGTATGTGAAAATTTCTGTTTTGTGATTTTTCTGGAAAGTTCTATGATGCGTAACTTTCGGTCTGTAGGCCTGTTTTGTGTACTGTTTGAGAATGAGTAGACCTTGTGATGTGATTTTGTGGTTTACTGATAATTGATTGTAATGAATGATGTTAATATATATATATATGAACATGCTTAATAATGATAATGATGATGATGAAATGAGTATAGATGATGCTACTCATAGAATGGAGATGATAAAAGTATGTTATATATATGTTTGCATGCATTCATAAGCATTGATGAGGGCTGAATCCTGGATGATGAGAGGATTCAGTGAATGGAAGAATTCCCATTGTGTGGAATTTGTGCTGGCAGGGCCGTATCTGGATGATGATAGATCGGTCGGTGGGTGATTCCCATTGATGATGTTGGTACCACATGCATAGAGTCAGTTGCATTCATTTGTATGGATTTGATAACATGACTATATGTATACTCTTGTATTGTTTTTGGTGGTATGTATTTGTATGTTAATGGACGATCTTGATATAGATGAGTTGGGTGAATAATATAACTGTTGATGTACTGTTATTTATAATGCAATAATATTTGTTAATTGCGAATGAGACTCACCCTTACATTATATTTTTCAGATTGAGGATAGCGGCTTCGACTCGGTGAGGATTAGCTCATGAGTCAATGTGTCGGTTAGCGTCGGGTCATGCTCTGATAGATGTAACACTGGGGGAACGTTGTTTTAATTTATGTCATTAACTCTGTTTTGTTTGTTTTATTTGAGGATTAAAGCATTGATGATGTAATGCTAGTTTGATGACTTATTCCGCTATGTAAACATGAGATAGGTTGTTATGAGTTATGTTAAGATGTTTCTTCGGTGAATGCATGACATACGACTGATGTTGTTTTAATTTTTATATTGAATTGTGACGCCCTGGTGCATGTTACTCTAATTTAATTTGATTAATTGCCACGGGGTTTAGAAGGGTGTTACAATAGTGGTATCAGAGCATAGTCGGTCGTTGTGACCAGAGTCTTAGTGTCAGTCTTTCTTGTGTATGCGACTAATACGAGTTATTTGTCGATACTTTTGTTCTGATTGAATTGTGTGTGATTTAAGCAGAACAATGGCTGGAAGAGGTGGAAGAAATGATGATGCTATTGCTGAGGCTCTGGGCATGATTGCTGGTGTACTTGGAGGAGGAGCAGTAGGAGCAGGGATTGGTGCTGACAGGCAACTGGGGAATTTTCAGAGGAACAATCCTCCATTGTTCAAAGGCACGCATGATCCTGAGGGTGCTCAGAAATGGCTCAAAGAGATCGAGAGAATTTTCCGAGTTATTGATTGTGCTGAGAATCTCAAGGTGAGGTATGGCACACACATGTTATCTAAAGAGGCTGATGACTGGTGGTTGGCAACCAGAGCTGATTTGGATGCTGATGGTATAGAAGTTACTTGGGCTATATTCAAAAGGGAATTTCTGAGGAGGTATTTTCTCGAAGATGTTAAGAGCAGAAAGGAAATTGAATTTCTGGAGCTGGTCCAAGGTAACATGACGGTACCAGAGTATGCTGCAAAGTTTGTGGAGCTGGCAAAGTATTACGTACACTACAACAATGATGAAGCCAGTGAGTTCTCAAAATGTGTCAAGTTTGAGAATGGTCTTCGTGATGAGATCAAGCAGGGTATTAGGTACCAGAGGATTCGGAGGTTTGTTGACTTGGTGGATTGTAGCAGGATTTTCGAGGAAGATAACATCAAGCTGAAGTCATCACACTCTCGCGAGCTAGTTGATAGAAAGGGAAAGAAACATATGGACAGAGGTAAGCCATATGGTAGAGGTAAACCTGTTGATTGGAAGAAACCCAGTGGGGGAGATTCCAGTGCTCGTATCAGATGTTATAATCGTGGTGAGATGGGACATCGTCGGAACGAGTGTAAGAATGATCAGAAGAAGTGTTACAAGTGTGACCAAGTGGGTCATATTGTTGCTGATTGTAAGAAGAAGGCTGTGACTTGTTACAACTGTGGTGAAGAAGGTCACATTAGTCTGAATTGCACCAAGCCAAAGAAGAACCAATCAGGAGGAAAGGTTTTTGCTTTGACCGGGTCAGAGACTACTCTAGAGGACAGATTGATTAAAGGTACGTGTTTCATTCATGGCACACCTTTAGTTGCGATTATTGATACTGGAGCAACGCATTCTTTTATTTCTTTGGATTGTGCTGAGAGGTTGAATCTAGAGATATCTGATATAAATGGAAGTATGGTTATTGACACTCCTGCGTCGGGTTCAGTAACTACTTCGTCTGCATGCTTGAATTGTCCGGTTGACATTTTTGGTAGAGAATTCGGGATGGACTTAGTGTGCCTTCCGTTGAAACAACTCTATGTAATCCGGTGAATGAACTGGTTGGAATTCAACCGTGTTCATATCAACTGTTTTGCGAAGACGGTAATTTTTCCTGAAGAGGTTAGTTCTGATGATCTGGAAATGACAGCTAGGCAGGTGAATGAAGCTATCGGAGAGGGTGCAACGGTGTTTATGTTGTTCGCATTGATGAACGTGAAGGAGAAAGTGGAGAGCAGCGCATTACCTGTGGTATGTGAGTTTCCAGAAGTTTTTCCAGAAGATGTGAGTGAATTACCACCGGAAAGAGAAGTAGAGTTTTCTATTAATTTGGTTCCGGGAACTAGTCCAGTGTCGATGGCACCATATCGTATGTCGCCGTCTGAGTTGGCTGAACTGAAGAAACAATTAGAAGAATTGCTTGAGAAGAAATTCATTCGTCCTAGTGTTTCTCCGTGGGGTGTGCCTGTGTTGCTAGTGAAGAAGAAAGAGGGTTCAATGAGACTGTGTGTAGATTACAGACAATTGAACAAGGTGACTATCAAGAATCGGTATCCATTGTCGAGGATTGATGATTTGATGGATCAACTGGTTGTAGCATGTGTATTTAGTAAGATTGATCTGAGGTCTGGGTATCACCAAATTCGTGTGAAAGATGATGATATTCAGAAGACTGCTTTTAGGACAAGGTATGGACATTACGAGTATTCGGTAATGCCGTTTGGAGTGACTAATGCACCTGGTGTTTTTATGGAGTATATGAACAGGATCTTTCATCCTTATCTCGATAAGTTCGTGGTGGTATTTATAGATGATATCCTGATATATTCTAAGAATGAGGAAGAACACGCAGAACATCTCAGAACTGTGTTAGAACTGTTAAAAGAGAAGCAACTTTTTGCCAAACTGTCAAAGTGTGAATTCTGGTTAGAAGAAGTCAGTTTTCTGGGACATGTGATTTCTAAGCATGGTATTGCTGTTGATCCTACAAAGATAGAAGCTGTGTCTCAGTGGGAAGCTCCGAAGTCAGTGTCAAAGATTCGTAGTTTTCTTGGTCTTGCAGGTTACTACAGAAAGTTCATTGAAGGATTTTCAAAGTTAGCTTTACCGTTAACTAAATTGACCAGGAAGGGTCAGGCTTTTATTTGGGATGCAAAGTGTGAAGAAGGATTCCAAGAGCTGAAGAGGAGGTTGACTAGTGCTCCTATCTTGATTTTGGCGAATCCGACGGAATCGTTTGTGGTTTATTGTGATGCATCGCTGATGGGTTTAGGTGGTGTATTGATGCAGAATCAACAAGTAGTCGCGTATGCGTCAAGACAACTCAAAGTGCATGAAAGGAATTATCCGACTCATGATTTGGAGTTGGCAGCTGTGGTTTTTGTTTTGAAGTTGTGGCGACACTATTTGTATGGTTCGAGATTTGAGGTGTTCAGTGATCATAAGAGTCTGAAGTACCTCTTTGATCAGAAAGAGCTGAATATGAGGCAGAGGAGGTGGTTAGAATTCCTAAAAGATTATGATTTTGGTTTGAACTACCATCCGGGTAAGGCAAACGTGGTTGCTGATGCATTGAGTAGGAAGACTTTGCATATGTCTATGCTAATGGTGAAGGAATTGGATTTGATTGAACAATTTAGAGACTTGAGTTTGGTGTGTGAAGGTACTCCTACTAGTGTCAAATTGGGTATGCTAAAGTTGACTAGTGGTATTCTTGAAGAGATCAGAGAAGGTCAGAAGGTTGATGTTGAATTGATCGATAAGTTGACTTTGATTAATCAAGGCAAGAGTAGTGAATTCAGAATTGACGAGAATGGTATACTGAGGTTTGGTGACCGAGTTTGTGTTCCTAATATTGCTGAACTCCGAAAACATAATTTGGAGGAAGGACACCGTAGTGGGTTAAGTATTCATCCTGGTGCTACCAAGATGTATCATGATTTGAAAAAGTTGTTTTGGTGGCCTGGAATGAAGAAAGAAATTGCAGGGTTTGTGTATTCTTGTTTGACGTGTCAGAAGTCAAAGATTGAACATCAGAAACCATCTGGGTTTATGCAACCGATGCTTATTCCTGAGTGGAAGTGGGATAGCATATCGATGGATTTCGTTTTGGGTTTGCCGAGAACTGTCAAGAATTGCGAAGCTATCTGGGTCGTGGTGGACAGGTTGACGAAGTCTGCACATTTTATACCAGTGAGAATGGATTATCCGATGGAAAAGCTGGCTCAGTTGTATATTAAGAAGATAGTTAGTCTGCATGGTATTCCTTCAAGTATCGTGTCAGACAGAGATCCGAGGTTTACGTCTAAGTTCTGGGAAGGTTTGCAGAAAGCTTTGGGTACTAAGCTGAGATTGAGTTCTGCTTATCATCCACAGACTGATGGACAGACTGAGCGGACGATTCAGTCGTTAGAGGATTTGTTGAGGGCTTGTGTGTTGGAAAAAGGAGGTGCTTGGGATAGTTATCTACCTTTGATTGAGTTTACCTACAACAACAGTTATCATTCGAGTATCGGTATGGCTCCGTTTGAGGCTTTGTATGGTAGGAGATGTAGGACGCCGTTATGTTGGTACGAATCTGGTGAGAGTGCTGTGATTGGACCAGAAATTGTACAACAGACTACAGAGAAGATTAAGATGATTCAGGAGAAGATGAAAGCTTCTCAGAGTCGTCAGAAGAGTTATCATGACAAGAGGAGGAAAACACTTGAATTTCAAGAGGGAGATCATGTGTTTATGAGGGTTACCCCTATGACAGGAATTGGTCGGGCTTTGAAGTCAAAGAGGTTGACTCCGTGTTTTATTGGACCATTCCAAATTTTTGAAAGAGTGGGAGAAGTGGCATATCGTATTGCTTTACCGCCGATGCTTGCCAATTTGCATGATGTATTTCATGTGTCTTAGTTGAGGAAATACATTTCGGATCCGTCCCATGTGATCCAAGTAGATGATGTACAGGTGAAAGACAACTTAACAGTTGAGGCTTTACCTGTGAGGATTGAAGATCGAAGGCTGAAGCAATTGCGTGGCAAGGAAATAGCTTTAGTCAGAGTAGCTTGGGGAGGACCAGCTGAAGGAAATGTTACCTGGGAGCTAGAGAGCCAGATGAATGATTATTATCTAGAGCTCTTTACCTAAGATATGTTTTCGAGGACGAAAACTCTTTTAGTGGGGGAGAGTTGTAACACCCGTATAATTTTAATATTTATTTAATTTGGAATATTGAATTAATAATTAGAATAATTAAGGATTTTGTGAAAATAATGGTTTATGGCATTTGGGCCATGTGAGAAATAGTAAAAGAGGGGGTGTGATATAGGAAGGCCCTTTACTAATTTTATTATTATTTTCATAAAATAATTGGAATTGGGAAGAAAGGATGAACGTGAAAGATAGAAGAGTTGGAACACGAAGAACGTGAAAGAAGAACAAAGAGGAAGAGACCAAAGATCAAGAATTTGGCTAAGGTAAGGGGGGACTCTTCCAATTATCATCTCTTATTGTGATTATAGATGAATAGTGTGTGAATAGTTGTGTTGTTGAGTCAATTCGGTTTGTATGTCAAAGTTAGGTTTTGGGTCCTAAGAATTGGTTTAGATTTTGGGATTTTGATGTGTAGATTGATAGGTGATGATAGATTAATCTGTATTGAAGGAACCCTGTGAATGAAAACGTAGAATTGGACTGTTTTAGACTCAAAATCGTTAACTGGTATGAGTAGAAACGAGTGAGAATTGGACTGTTACGTAAACTGCAGAATTCTGGGCATTTTCTGGTTTTTCGCGTATGGAACAGTGTCATACGCGTATGAGGGACATTCCCCAAGGGCTATACGCGTGTGATACGCTGCTGCCCTGTCCCAAAATACACTGTACTGGCTATTTGCGTATGGGGAGCGTATGAGGATGCTCATACGCGTATGGGAATTTTTCAAGAGGAAATTGATTCTGGTGATACGCGTATGGCAGGGTTGATACGCGTATGAGGTTGTTTTTAGGCCATTTTGACTCTGATGCAATGCGTATGGTACGCGTATGAGGGATGGTGATACGCGTATGGACGCGTATGGGCATGATGATACGCGTATGGCTTCTGTATGTGAAAATTTCTGTTTTGTGATTTTTCTGGAAAGTTCTATGATGCGTAACTTTTGGTCTGTAGGCCTGTTTTGTGTACTGTTTGAGAATGAGTAGACCTTGTGATGTAATTTTATGGTTTACTGATAATTGATTGTAATGAATGATGTTAATATATATATGAACATGCTTAATAATAATAATGATGATGATGAAATGAGTATAGATGATGCTACTCATAGAATGGAGATGATAAAAGTATGTTATATATATGTTTGCATGCATTCATAAGCATTGATGAGGGCTGAATCCTGGATGATGAGAGGATTCAGTGAATGGCAGAATTCCCATTGTGTGGAATTTGTGCTGGCAGGGCCGTATCTGGATGATGATAAATCGGTCGGTGGGTGATTCCCATTGATGATGTTGGTACCACATGCATAGAGTCAGTTGCATTCATTTGCATGGATTTGATAACATGATTATATGTATACTCTTGTATTGTTTTTGGTGGTATGTATTTGTATGTTGATGGACGATCTGGATATAGATGAGTTGGGTGAATAATATAACTGTTGATGTACTGTTATTTATAATGCAATAATATTTGTTAATTGCGAATGAGACTCACCCTTACATTATATTTTTCAGATTGAGGATAGCGGCTTCGACTCGGTGAGGATTAGCTCATGAGTCAATGTGTCGGTTACCGTCGGGTCATGCTCTGATAGATGTAACACTGGGGGAACGTTGTTTTAATTTATGTCATTAACTCTGTTTTGTTTGTTTTATTTGAGGATTAAAGCATTGATGATGTAATGCTAGTTTGATGACTTATTCCGCTGTGTAAACATGAGATAGGTTGTTATGAGTTATGTTAAGATGTTTCTTCGGTGAATGCATGACATACGACTGATGTTGTTTTAATTTTTATATTGAATTGTGACGCCCTGGTGCATGTTACTCTGATTTAATCTGATTAATTGCCGCGGGGTTTAGAAGGGTGTTACAAAAGTCGGTGGCGACTATTGCTTACAGCGACATTTCTTTAAAGTCAGTTCTCCCACCGTATTACATTTACTAATTTTTATTTTTGCCTTATTGCTTATAATTTTGGATTTTTTATTTTATCTTTTTATTTTCCTTATTATTGTTGTTTGCGATATTTTTAAATTATGTAACTGTGTGCCAGGGTGTATTGTTTGCTTAATTATTTCCTGTAATTTTTCTCGTAATTTTTTATAATTATGAAACTGCTCACAGGATGTAATAGTTTTAATTAGGGCGCTTTACTTTCATGCCTTTTATTTCTGCCTTATAAATGTTACACTATAACTGTGGTTTATATTTTCTGCTGATATTTTTACTGTGTGGTTAGTAATATAGGGAGTGATAATACTGTTAATTAATTTAGGTCACTAATTACAAGATAAAATAACTGAATTTAATCACGTGATTGGTGCAACCACACACCTTTAAGGTAATCCCTCTTATTGCTTCCTTTTGATTAAAAAATAGTTAAGTCCCTCGGATACGAGGATACCTTAGCAATGTTGCCCTCAGTTCATTATCACAAATATCATAAGTCCTCTCAATGTTGCCTACAAATGTATATGATCTTGTCCCTCGAGGTTGCCTACGATAAGATGATGATCGTCCCTTTCGAACGCTAAGGTATCCTCACTGGTTACCTAAAATGACTATTATATTCTTCCCTAAAGACTACCTGCCCTCTTTATGGTAGGGATAATCTTATGGCGAACGATAATCCTCGATGACCCTTTTCAAATCCAATGAAAGGACTACCTACCCTCTTTATGGTATGGATAGCTCTTTCAAACAAAAGTCTTAAAAAACATAAAAATTAAACTTAGGGTAGTTGTTTTTAATTGCTTGCTCTATTCAAAACTTAAATTTCAAAATTATTTTTCACCCCTCTTTACAAAAACTTTCAAAAAGGCTACGCTTATTTAAAAGCTAAAGTCCTTAACATATCCTTTTCCTATTCACACACTACACTTCAAACATTTTGAAAATAAAAAGTGAGCTAAGCAATTAAGAGCCCATGGATAACTATGGATACAAAGGGTGCTTACACCTTCCCTTTGTTTAACCTACCCCCCGAACTTAAAGTCTTTTTAAAAGGCCTTTTTCTGTTCTTTTAGCCTTTCCAATTGTTTAAAATAAAAGTCGGTGGCGGCTCTTGCTATCCGCAACATTTTTAAAAGTCAGTTCTCCCACCGTATTACAGAACTGGCGACTCTGTTGGGGATTCCTAAAAGAGGGGTTACCTTAAAGTTTAGGATCACTTTAAATGTTTTCAATTGTTTGTCTTGTTTGCTTTATTTCTAAGAGTACTGTTTGGGAATATTCTTGTGTGAAAGATTCTAACCCGAATCTCGAGATACCTTAGGTATGTGGCAATAGACCAAGGAGACTGTACGACTCGTCTCGATATGGTTGATCTGGTGGCCACCGTTAGTGTGACACTTTGGTTGTTCTGATGGCCCTTGATCCTGATCGAGGAGACATTAGGCTACCATGTAGTGTCATCAAGCACTAATTTGCCCTTAGAACCCTAGTTGAACTTGACTTTGTCCTATTAGGAGGTAGCGAGGTGGCTGGCTTTGGATTTCTGACTGAAGCTGGTTGATACTCGAAGCTACACTCATTGAGACCAATCTTTCAAGATGTTTTCGGTCAACCGCTCGAGTGTTGACTGAGATAATACTTTCGAGAAAGATCCGTGATATGAGATTTCCTAGAACCCGATCTTTATCTAGGATAGGTTGAACCAACTAAACTTCAGTGGGGAGGGTACTAACCTATGAACTTCACGCAAATATCTAAACCTAAGGACACTTGTGTTACTTGCTTGTGTGTGCTACTAACCCTTTCATTTCCTTGCAGGTTTTGTTGTAGGACTTGTTTGTCCTTATTATCTTACACTTTGCATGATGCATTGCATCCGCATGACATCATGACATCATGACATCATAACATAGCATGTTAACTAACCCTTTCAAGTATCTTAGGAATTTAGGGCGCACAATTGCAGGTGCCATTATCAAGGACTTAATCCATATCAAGGGGCAAGAGGATTTACTTCCCTCTGGCCATTTGTCTTCCAAATCAGAGACACCGTACCTATCAAGGGGCAAGAGGATTTATTTTCCTCTAGCCACATGCTTTCAAACTCAGGAACAAGTATCCCGAATCAGAGGCTATGACCCACTCGATATGGTGAGCTTGATTCCCATAGAAGAACATCCAAGAATCAGATTTCTTCAAACAAAGATGCGACCAATTCATTCTCTAATGTCGCTAACTAAATTCCTTAAATATCCTTGAAAACATTGCATGTGCATATCATAACATCGCATCACAGGTTTCTACCACAGGTTTCTCATCCCCCCTTGCTGTTTATTTCAGCACAAATGGATCTCGAGTAATCAGTCAAAGACCTTCAGGCTCTGAACACCCAGTTCCAAGCTTTGATTCTGAACTTGTCCAACTGGCAAGACGAGCTGAAAACTCTTCTGACCAAGAAGGAGAAAAAATCCCATAAGATCTGTGGGTGTCCTTAACATGGGAAGAAGATTCCGAGGGCCACTCAAGAAAGCTAAAGAAGTTAAGGTTTCTAAAGAGGACGACGAAGAACAAGACGATGATGCTAATATCAAAACTGATGCGAAGAGTAACCACAATTCTATCAAGCCCTCTGAGGAAGAAGAGGACTACTACTATGAGGATGAACATCCTGATGACAAATACAAGTTACTGGAAGAACGCATGAAAGCTATGGAGATTCAGAAAGTACCTGGTCTGGATTTTGAAGAACTGGGACTTATCTCAGGGATTGTTATCCCTCCCAAATTCAAAATTCCTACCTTTTCTAAGTACAATGGAGTCTCATGTCCTAAGCTGCACTTGAAATCTTACGTGAGGAAGATTCAGCCTCATACTGCTGACAAGAAGCTGTGGATTCACTTCTTCCAAGAGAGCTTATTTGGAATCCAACTTGAGTGGTACTATCAACTAGAGGGTTCTAACATCCATACATGGGAAGACTTAGTTGTTGCTTTCTACAAGCAATACCAATACAATGCTGACCTCGCGCCCACCCGCATGCAACTACAAAGTATGTCTATGTGTCCTAACGAAAGCTTTAAGGACTACGCCCAGAAGTGGAGAGACTTGGCTAGCAGAGTTCAACCTCCCTTAGTGGATAGAGAATTGGTTGATATGTTCATGAGCACATTGACCGACCCTTTCTATATTCATCTGATTAGGAGTTCTTCATCTGGTTTCACCGATTTGATACTAACTGGAGAACGTGTTCAAAGTGGTATCCGAAGTGGTAAGATTCAAGTGGCTACATCCTCAGGCGCTACAAAGAAGTCATTCAATGGGAAGTCAGAATCCAATGTTGTGTATGGTCAGAAGAAGAGTAATCGTGACCAATCTGTTGGGGCAGTTCTGATCTCCACACCGGCGCCACAACAAAGTCGTCTAAACAAGAAAGACATGCCTAAGTGTCAGTTCACAAAGATCAATATGTCACTGGCTCAGGTATTGCAACATCTGCTGAAGGCAAACTTGATTACTGTGAGGGATCCTCCTGTGAAGCCCAACACTTCCTCTCCTCGCTATAATCCTAATGCAAGGTGTGCATACCACTCCAATAGCCATGGACATGATACGAATGATTGTTAGCCATTGAAGAATAAGATCCAAGATATGATTGATGCTCAGGAAATTGAGTTTGACCCTCCTGAGACTCCTAATGTGATCACTGCTCCCATGCCTAATCACATCAAGATCGCTAATGTTGTGGATGGCTAGAAGGAGGGACTTTTAGAACATTAGTTTTACTTTCATTTGCAATTTCTTCTCTGTTCGTTTAAACATTCGACTTATGATAAGACATTATTTGCTTTAATAATCATCATTAGTGCATTGCATATGTTTGTCTTGAATAAATTATTTCGCTATCACTCGTTTAAATTGTGTTTTTACTTCGTTTATGTTTTGTGATACTCAACTCCTGCTAAGCTGTAAGTTTTTTGAAGGAGGATGACGAAAATAATACCATAACCTCATACAGTATGCTTTTGAACGGACTATGCTGACGATGTACAAGCATTGTTTCAATTCCTAAACAATGGATATATAAGGATGTTAATCCCTCGTCAACCCCTTTGAGCCTGAGGTGTAGGAGTTTTCTTTCATGTACAGAATAAAACCCTTAATCATAACCTGGGGCAGGGTAGTTACTCAGTTAATTCAATCACGCCAGTATGCCTTTTACACAATTAGTGATGGGTTCCCGTAACCATTAATTCAGGCAGTCAAAATCCATCAAAAATATAAAAAAACTATTAAGTCAAAACCTATGAAGGAGACTTATCAAAAGTCGAAGCATCTCGCTGACTGTAATCTCAAAATAAACAATCCAGGAAAAAGTTAGGGATAACAAAGCCAAAAAAGAGGTCACTACAAATCCTCGACAAAAGAAAACATTACAAAAAAGGATGACTGTCTGTCCAAATAAACTTCCGGTGTTTTAACCCTCGTCAAATGTCAATGCTACGATTTCAAGCTCTGCTATGAATTAAACGCAAAGTTAAATGAGCATAGGATCGGAGAACATCACGAAGATTGGGATGGGTAAAAATAAACTTTGAGCCATTATCCTTTGTTTCTTAAACAGTGAACTAAGCCAAGTTACAACCATTGAAAGTCCTAACTGGAGCATGGTTAGTTCGAAAGCATATTGTCACCAAAAAGGTATCCTGACTCCTTAAGGTTTACCATAAATAATGAGTTGATATTACGTTCTTACAAATATCACGCTTTTACATCTTTTGTTTTAATGTTTTTCAAAAATTCAAGACAGGCGTATGCATTGCATCTCATGAATTCATTATTAAACATATTCTGCTACATAATTTCAAATGTTAGCATCAGGAAGAATCTGCACAGGGTACGACTAATGACTAATAGTCATCCCAACAGACGAAACCACTTCAGCAGCAACATCTCTTACAGCTGACTCAGTTGATTAGAAGTCAATGAGTACAAGGGGCATGATATGCCTTGTCCAATCAATCTGGGGCAATCAGGTCAAGATTCAAAAAAATCCTTCAAGAACGCCGAACAATCAGGGGCATGCATCCAAGTGGGGCTGAAGCTACTTCCTGATCAGTCAGGGGTATCATACTAAGTTTATGGCTACTAGGGACATGTCACCCATAATACACATCTCATAAGGTCCTCAAAAGGCGAATCTCTCCAAAGTCCCTACTGGCTGGGGCAAAGCTATGCAAGGCCGTGTCTGACACTTCGACCAATACTCATTGGCATGTCCCAACCAATACATGTCCAGGAATGGCAGTTGCTACGACCACTGAGGGGATGTTCAAGGCATCCATGTCTTCCCACATTACTGGTTTCATAAAGATCATATCCCCGCATAGTAACCCTCAAGAAGATATCTTCGAATATTCTTGTCCCAACAGAGACTTAATTCCTCAACGGAGTTTACATCTTCGACACTGCCGGTTCTTTGTTACTTTTTTTCTCTTCTCCAAACAGGGTTATTCGTCTCTCTTATTACCATTCAGGGTACATCAAGATCAATCATTCCAATGGCTTTCATCCCCAAGCAGAAATCATAAATCCCCAACTGTGCCGCTTCAAGACAAGATCAGGCATCAGAATCACAACGATATGGAGACTTATTCTCTCAATCAAGAAGTAATCATTAATACACTCCAAACGACATAAGTCGTGTTCATACATCATATGTCACATACATATCCATACATTGCAAATAGTGTCGCATGATAAACTCATACCTACAAGTTTCTCATTTATTTTGAGAAACTCATCACATAATACATGCATCATGACATTGCATAAAGACTAACTTTACCTTTTTCAGGATACAAGTACAAGCAAAGGAACCATATCTCTAATTTTCAAAGATCTAATTCTATCATCACGAACGGTGTAGACACGATCATCTTTCCAAGATCTAATTCAGTTACTACGAACGGTGTTGAAACGATCAACATTCAAAGATCTAATTTAGTTACTACGAACGGTGCTGACACGATCAACATTCAAAGATCTAATTCTATCACCTCGGACGGTGTCGACATGATCAAAAAAAAGGAGACATACTTAATCTTGGCACTCCTTCGATACAGTCTAATGAACGACTCGTCCTGATATTCATATAGTCTAATGTACGAGTCCCTCCTTCAGATATAGTCTAGTGAACAACTCCTTCTAATATGCACGAATATAGCCTAATGTATGGTCTCTTCTAATATAGCCTAATGTATGGCTCGCCTAATGTACGGCCTCTTCTAATATAGCCTAATGTATGGCTCGCCTAATGTATGGCTCGCCTAATGTATGACCCGCCTAATGTATGGTCCCTTACGAAATAGCCTAATGGATGGCTCACTTTGTTATAGCCTAATGGATGGCTCACTCTCTGACATAGCCTGATGGATGGCTCACTTTGTTATAGCCTAATGGGTGGCTCGCTCTGATGCAACCTAATGGATGGCTCATTCTAATACAGTCTAATGAATGGTACTCTCTAATATAGCCTAATGGACGACTCGTTCTAAGATTCTTCAACATGCACATGGCCTAGTGTATGGCTCATCATTACACCTCTCAAGCTCATATATAGTCTAATGAATGACTCATTCTTACTCTCATATTATGAAAACCAAATGGCATCTTTAATCCCATCTCAAGTAACTTTCTGTCAACATTTTATCAATATCCAAAAATAGATGGCATCTATAACACCATCCCTAACAACACTTCTCAATACATCGAGCTGAGATACAGTCTAATGTACGACTTATTCTTACTTTCATATTACCACATCCAGATGGCATCTTTAAGCCCATCTCCGGCAAAAAGTCCCAGCATCATCAAGGGAAAATATCTTGGCATTCTAGTGTTCAATCTTCTTCCACCTTCAGATTCCGAGAAGCACACAAGCCAATCTACATCCTCAGGATTAAGAAGATTGAACAGGGGAAGCTGTCATACCCCAAAATTTGCCCATCACATTTCAATATACTTTGACTCATATGACTCAAGGCTATGCAAGAATTGGGTTCACTTACTTGTCTCCTAAGCAATAAGCCTCCAACTATTTGCTTCTCTCAAGATTAAATCAAGTTCTAAGACCTTAAATTGATCCCATGGCCTCTCATATGCCTCAAAAAATCCTCACATCAAGTTTCAAGCTCTGATTCACAATATTGCCCAGAAAAAAGCTCAAATAGTCAACAATCGACTAGTTTGACCTAAAAGTCAACAATGGTTAAATCACAGTCAAAACTCCTGATTTTTGGTCAACATCAACATTTTGAAGTCACATTCATCATTTGATCAAGGGTTGATCATGATTCATCAAGTAAAGCTCAGAAATCAACAGAACTCATATTTTCTAAATTAGGGTTTTGTGGGAGAAAGTCAACTGAACTTTGACCAGCCATAACCTTCTTTGGGGTTTGTCACACTTGGTACTAATGTGCCCTTGCTCGCCACAATTGTAGCAAGTCACACTCGAACCAAATTTACAATCCACGACTTTGTGACCCAGCTTGTCACACTTGAATCACATAACATAATTCTTGTTGCAATCATTAGCACGATGTCTTTCGACACCACACTTGAAGCACTTAACAGAAGCACTAGATCCTCCCCCACTTGGTTTTCTGCCATAACCGAATTTTTTCTTCTTATCATCATATGGTTTCCCAAGGTATTTTCCTTTTCCTTTCCCATCATTTGAAGACTTGTAGTGAGAAGCACTCTCTTTACTATCCTCATCATAAATTCGACTCTTGTTAACCAACTCCGTAAAACGAGTAATCCGTTGATAACCAATAGCTTTCTTGATGTCATGCCTCAGACCATTTATAAAATTTAAACACTTATACCTCTCAGCATTCATAGTATTGTAATGAGGACAATACTTGATCAACTATTGGAATTTCGCAACATACTCTGCTACGATACCATTACCCTACTTCAGCTCAAGGAATTCCACCTCTTTCTTTCCACAGACATCTTATGGAAAATAGTTCTCCAAAATTGCATCACGGAAAAGATCCCAAATAATCTGAATACCCTCTTCTTCAAACCTCTGAGCAGTGTTACCCCACCAATCTTCAGCTTCTTTCTCGAGCATGTGGGTACGAAACTGCACCCTATGTGCATCAATACAATTCATAACTCGAAATATCTTCTCAATCTCTTTCAACCATGCTTGCGCCTTATCAGGTTCATGCTCTCCCTCAAAGATAGGCGGATTGTTCCTCTGGATCTTCCCCAAAGCACGAAACTCATCATTATCACCATTCCGATTACTAGTATTCATTTCAGGAATCTGACCAAGAGATCCAGCCAACATCCTCAATGCATCAGCAATGGCATCATCATGTCAGACACATAAATCAAATACAACGGGATTAAAAGACATTTATGACCTTGACCAACTGGTCGACCATGCCCTGATACCACTAATGTAACACCCCTTTTCTAGCCCTAAATATAATATAAATATACACAGAGTATTAACATGCATATAATAAAAAGGGTGTCACATGTTGTTTTCCTGAATGAAAATCCAAAATTAAACATATAACATGCATCTTATCATCTCATAGCACAATTTGAAAACTTCATGCTTCATTAATATGCATATCGCACACAGAAGAATAATTAAAATCCAACCATTTCAATGAATATATCCCATACTATATTCATCTACCAATTTAAAATAACATAATCAACTATGCTATATGAAATCTAAAAACTAGGCAATGTAGCCTTCAACAACCACATTCAAATTATCATGTTAAAATACGAAGAGATAACAATATCCAAATGACCAAACATGAGTTCAATAAACCCCCAAGTTTTACATTACCAGAACATTTGACTCTCTACCTAATCAAAAGATAACCAAAAGCTCCTCGGCTAAATCCTCAGACAAGCTCACTATTCGTCGGAACCTGCACGATGTCACAATGAACATCATTCAAACAGAAGGGTGAGAATTCACATCATAATGAATACATAATATATGTACAATGAACATAGCATACAATAGCATTATCATTCTCCACACTTCATAAATTGAATAAGTTCCACAATTATTACACACACACACACACACACAAACAAGATTATTACATAAGCAACCACATCAATCCAAACAATCACATAACACGTTGTCATACCCCAAAATTTGCCCATCACATTTCAATATACTTTGACTCATATGACTCAAGGCTATGCAAGAATTGGGTTCACTTACCTGTTTCCTAAGCAACAAGCCTCCAACTAGGGTTTTGCTTCTCTCAAGATCAAATCAAGTTCTAAGACCACAAATGGATCCCATGGCCTCTCATATGCCTCAAAGAATCCTCACATCAAGTTTCAAGCTCTGATTCACAAGATTGCCCAGACAAAAGCTCAAATAGTCAACAGTCGACTAGTTTTATCTAAAAGTCAACTATGGTCAAATCACAGTCAAAACTCCTGATTTTTGGTCAACATCTACATTTTGAAGTTGCATTCATCATTTGATCAAGGGTTGATCATGATTCATCAAGTAAAGCTCAGAAATCAACAAAACTCATAGTTTCTAAATTAGGGTTTTGTAGGAGAAAGTCAACTGAACTTTGATCAGCCATAACTTTCACATGGTTCATTAGAAATTTCCCAACCAAAGCCTATTTTAAAGGAAATTGAATTCTCTACAACTTTGTCTCTCTAAATTAGGGTTTTGTAGGAGAAAGTCAACTTAACTTTGACTAGCCATAACTTTCACAAGGTTCATTAGAAATTTCCCAACCAAAGCCTATTTTAATGGAAATTGAATTCTCTACAACTTTATCTCTCTAAAGCCAAGGCCAAAAATGCTTCATTGGGAGATATGAGCCAAAACATTACAGGTCCTTTTTGAAAGTCAACCAAAAGCAGTTTTTTCTCAAAGCCTATATCATCAAGATAAAATCTCCAAATGCCAAAAAGGTTCCAAAGTGGCTTGTAAAGGACATCTTGGGCTTTCCAAAAAGTACTAGAGCACTTCCATACCTTAAAAATTGAGGGAGATGTGCCTTGTCAAAGTTGGTCATTTTTTAGTGAGATGTATGAAGAAAATAAGGGTCAAAATGGAATTTTTTGTAAAGAAGCCCAACTTTTTATGATCCAATCTTGTTACCCAAGTTATCTAGAAGATCCAAACTGAAAGCCAAGAATTATTGATAATTATTTGGTTTTTTAGTGAATTTTATTCATTAAAATTATGGTTAAAAAATCAAAGATTTGAGGAAAATATAAAAAGATTTGATTCATCTTTTATTTTTAATCATTCCAATCACCAAGATACTCTATAATGGATATCAAATTCGTGCTCATGTATATTGGTTGGAAAAGATTGAAATTTGGCAAAATTAGAAAGTTTGAAAATCATGTTTCAATCAAAACTCAAATCTTTGATTCAATAGGATTCTATCAGAATTTGTAACCCTAATACATTCTATTATATAAATACAATGTTATCAGATGCAGAGGGGACGAAATTATGAGCAACAAACCCTATTCAAGAAGAAACTTTTCCATCAAGAACACAAAATTGGTTTTGAAGATTGGAGGGGTTTCAAGGAGTTATGAGCATTGATTCACGTCCCTGGGAAATCACTGAAGCTAATTGGATCCTCGTTTGTGATCAACACCCAAGAATTACCTCCTTACAAGTCACGGTATGTCACTACTTTCTTGAGTTCGATTACATTGATTCCTGCGTTCTTTATGAAAATTGATTGCATATTCTTGATCATGATGATGTTTCGATACTATCTAGACGTTTAATCGTGTTTCTGTGCATACTTATGACCAATTGCCATGTTAGGGTTCATACTTTGAATTTAGGGCTTCTTGATTTAGGGAACTTTGGACCATGATATTGTTACATGCGCGTTCGTATGAATGAGACGATCACGAATGTGGTCTTGGATTTAACTTTTATGCGTGTATGAGCGTCTTTGTGATTAACAGGTGTGATAGATATGAGTTTTTACAGCTAACCTATAAGAAGCGCTGTAAAAGGGTTATTTGCAGGTTACAACAAAGAAGATGATGAGCTGTCATCATATCATTGGTATGTTCGAATTTTCGCGCGCCAGTTTCCATTAATCCGTTTGTTTCTCTTATAATTCTTTATTGGCGTTTGGTTAACAGCTAAGCGTGTTTGGTTGGAATAGTAATAAGCGTTGATGTTCACCCAAGGGTCGGGGGTTCGATCCCTGGCCTTTGTTTCTATTTTTTTCATGAATTATCTCGCAGGATCCCATGCGCCTCACACACAAAGGACTACCATGGACTCTCACGTGTCGGTCATCTGATGCCCACTCTCAAAGATCTCACGCACAGGGCCGAAGGGCGCATACCATGGACTTCAGCCTTGCCTCACTGGATTAAAATCCTGGTTATTTTAAATTTGTTAATTATTTGTTTTGTCATATTTTATTTAAAAAAACCCTAAAAAGAAAATTATTTTTATTAACCATAAAATCTATTGTTTTTCTTAATAACCATAAAATTGATTAATAATTTTTAATTTAGGTTTAATTAGCTAATTTAGTTTTAGGTTTAGTAAATTAATTTAGGTTTAATCAATAATAAAAAAATTTAGGCTTAGGTTAATCAAATTAGGGTTTTCAGTTTAATAATTTAATTTTAAACTAATTATTTTTAGGTTTTAGTAATAACTATTAATTTTAGGTCTTATCACTAACCTTTTCCCTTAACCCTAAAAAGTCACACATTTTGGTAGGTGTTGCCCATTAACTGTAGGTTTAGGTTTTTACCCATAAACTTTTAACCACTAAATTTTAGGCTCATTTATTTTATCTATTAACCTTTATCTCATAACCCTGATTTTATTTACTAATTTTTATTTTTGCCTTATTGCTTATAACTTTGGATTTTTTATTTTATCTTTTTATTTTCCTTATTATTGTTGTTTGCGATATTTTTAAATTATGTAACTGTGTGCCAGGGTGTATTGTTTGCTTAATTATTTCCTGTAATTTTTCTCGTAGGTTTTTATAATTATGTAACTGCTCACGGGATGTAATAGTTTTCATTAGGGCGCTTTACTTTCCTGCCTTTTATTTCTGCCTCATAACTGTTACACTATAACTGTGGTTTATATTTTCTGCTGATATTTTTACCGCGTGGTTAGTAATATAGGGAGTGATAATATTGTTAATTAATTTAGGTCACTAATTACAAGATAAAATAACTGAATTGAATCACATGATTGGTGCACCCACACACCTTTAAGGTAATCCCTCTTATTGCTGTCTTTCGATTAAAAAATAGTCAAGTCCCTCGGATACGAGGATACCTTAGCAATGTTTCCCTCAGTTCATTATCATCATCAAAGATCATAAGTCCTCTCGATGTTGCCTTCAAATGTATATGATCTTGTCCCTCGAGGTTGCCTATGATAAGATGATGATCGTCCCTTTCGAACGCTAAGGTATCCTCACTGGTTGCCTAAAATGACTATTATATTCTTCCCTAAAGACTACCTGCCCTCTTTATGGTATGGATAGTCTTATGGAGAACGATAATCCTCGATGACCCTTTTCAAATCCAATGAAAGGACTACCTACCCTCTTTATGGTATGGATAGCCCTTTCAAACAAAAGTCTTAAAAACAGAAAAATTAAACTTAGGGTAGTTGCTTTTAATTGCTTTCTCTATTCAAAACTTAAATTTCAAAATTACTTTTCACCCCTCTTTACAAAAACTTTCAAAAAGGCTACGCTTATTTACAAGCTAAAGTCCTTAACAAATCTTTTTCCTATTCACACACTTCACTTCAAACATTTTGAAAACAAAAAGTGAGCTAAGAAATTAAGAGGCAATGGATAACCATGGATACAAAGGGTGTTTACACCTTCCCTTTGTATAACCTACCCCCCGAACTCAAAGTCTTTTTAAAAGGTCTTTTTTGTTCTTTTAGCCTTTCCAATTGGATAAAATAAAAGTCGGTGACGGCTCTTGCTATCCGCAACATTTTTAAAAGTCAGTTCTCCCACCGTATTACACACGTAATGCGACTCGAATGCAATTAATGTGACTCAAATGCATGTGGTACCATGTGAGTATCAAGCTCACTGCTCCCGATCGAAACCAGAGCCACGCTTCAGATCCGGACAAGATCGCAGTCCTCAAAATTATGAACCTTTAGTCCACCGCTTCCGAACCACAAAGGAACAAATCCACGCATATGTTTCAATACAAGGATCAAAGCCACCCCTAGGCAGAAACTTATCCACCCTCTCGCCGCTGGTCTCTCCCGGCGAAGACTCAGAAGCGCTCACTTGCCCGGCGAAGCAACAGGCTCGCCCGGCGAACGACACCAGAAATTAAAAAAAAGTTGTACGTTTCAGCACATCCCCACACCAACCCAACTTCGATTTTTGCCAACCAAAATTCATTCCAACAGTAATTTATCACATGTTATGGGTTCCTGTTCATGTTTCTAACTATGGGTCATCCATATAACACATTAAACATGACAAAATCATAAAATCTCATTGATTCAACAAAACCCTAACATTGTGAAATCCATGAAATTGAGAGATGCATACTTATCATATTACTACACATTGCATATTTATATAATCAAGATAATAAGATTTCCCCCCCTTACCTTGAATCAAACTCCTTCTTCAAGAATCTCCCAAATCTCGTCTTCTCTCTCTACTCTCTTCTATTCTCCAAAAGTGAAAGTTATGAAACTAAACCTAGTTTCCTTTACTATATTCTCTTAAGTTAATTGGGCTTAACCCACTAATTCACCTAATATTATATATCTACCACTTAGGCCCAATTAGTTATAGCTCCCTAATAACTTAGGTAACCCAATAGCATAACTACACACATAATTAAATAATTAAATAATCATTATATCGCATAATAATTAAATAAATAATTAATAAAAACACCAAATAAAATAATTAATAAAATAACTAATAAAAATCGGGATGTTACAGATTGCCCTCGCCAACTTCAAGCACAAAATCATCACCAAGATTCTTGCTGACAGATTAGCCTTGTTCATGCCTTTTATCATTTCTACGGAACAAAGAGCTTTCATCAAAAGTAGGAATATCAAAGACTATGTTTGCGTCACTTCTGAAACGATCAATCTCCTCCCAAACAGATGCAAGAAAGGTAACCTTGCCATCAAAGTCGATATTTCCAAGGCATTCGACACACTCAACTAAGAATTCTTGATTAAAGTCCTCAAAGCCTTTGGTTTCGATTAAAAAATTTGCAGCTGGATAAATGTTATCCTGCATTCTGCTATAATTTCTGTTTCGGTCAATGGAACGCAGGATGGTTTTTTCACTTGCAAGAGTGAGGTGCGTCAAGGCGATCCGTTATCACCTCTTCTGTTTTTCTTGGCAGAGGACGTTTTAAGAAGAGGGATGACTAAGCTGGTAGAAAACAAACAAGTGAAGCTGATTAAGGCTTCCCGAAATTCTTATGTGCCTTCACATGTTCTTTATGCCGACGACATTATGGTTTTTTTGTAAAGGTGACAAGGGTTCTATTGAGGCTCTCATAGCTCTATTTCGAAGGTATGCTTGTGCGTCGGGTCAACATGTAAATCCATCGAAATCTATCATTTACACAGGGTCAATTTCCAGTCAAAGGCACAATCATATTGCTTCTTGTCTTGGTTTCCACACGGGTCAGGTACCCTTCACTTACTTGGGCGCTCCTATTTTCCGGGGAAGGCCTAAGCCTATTCATTTTCAAGGCATTGCAGATAGAATTTGAACTAAACTATCGGCTTGGAAAGCTAGATTATCATTAATTACGAGCAGACTAGTTATAGTTAAGTCGGTGATCCAAAGCATGATGATTCCCACTATGTTGATTTATTCTTGGCCTACTTCGGTTTTGAAGAACATTCATAGATGGGCTGGGAATTTTATTTGGAGTGGTGAGATTGACACTCGCAAGATTGTTACGGTTACCTGGGATAAATGTTGTCGCCCTTATGAGGAGGGTGGACTGGGGACTAGATCTTTGGTTACTTTAAACGAGGATGCTAATTTGAAATAGTGTATGGACTTGTTCAACTCGAATGATCAGTGGGCTTGTTTACTTAGAACTAGAGTTTTGCGTGATAACCGACAGATTTTGTACCATATTTTTTCATCTCTGTGGAGTAGTATGAAAGCTTCTTTGGAGGATGTTAAAAGCAATTTTGGATGGCTTATTGGTAATGGGGACAAAATTAATTTTTGGTCCGACAGTTGGAACGATTTGATTGTGCTTGAATCTCTCAACTCAACCGGCGGCTCTCATCCTTTCCTCAAAGACAAAGTTACTGCCTATATTCAGAATCGTCAGTGGAGTCTTCCTAGGGAAATTCAAGTCATGTTTCCAACTCTTGTTAATCTCCTTTCTAATGTTCATCTCTCAGTTTTAGAAAAGAGGATCTCTTTGTTTGGAATCCTGCAGCAGATGACATCCTCACTTTGAAAAAAGCTCACGACTTGAAATCGCGTACTTACAATGCTATTGATTGGGGGAAGCTCATTTGGAATGCGCATATTCCATCCTCGTACTCCTTACTTTTTTGGTGGCTGCTCCATAATAAAGTTTCGACGGACGATAATTTGGCTATTAGGGGGATTCATCTTCCTTCCATTAGCAATATCTATGGCACTAATGGTGAAACTTTGGAACACTTGTTCTTCTCTTGTTCTTTTGCAGTCAGATTTTGGAATTTTTATCTTCAATTATGTCGCATAAATTTTCATCTATTGAGGATGTTTGGTCTGCTTATAGCAAGCTTACTTCTGCTCAGAGTAAGTTGGTGTTACTGGTTGCGGTTATTAGTATTGTTAATATGATTTGGAAAGCTCGTAATATAAGCCGTTTGAGGATAAGAACATCATTTGAACACCTTTTCTTAACGCGGTCAAGGTCGAGGTTGCTTACACGGGCAATGCTACTCCGAAAGCCGGTTTGAACTCGGTCTTGGATTTCCAAATTCTCAAGAGTCTCAATATTAAAGTCAATCCTCCAAAATCTTTTACAGTTAAGGAACTCTTGTGGCATCCTCCAGTTCTCCATTGGATAAAATGCAATACGAATGGCACGTCGTCAGGGGTGCCTCAGCGTGCGGCTTGTGGTGGTATCTACAGAGATCACACGGGAAAGCATCTTGGTAGATTCTCCAAATTTCTTGGCCCAGGTAATGCTTTTATGGATGAGTTATCTGGAGTCATCTTCGCTATCGAAATTGCAAAGCAGAAAAATTGGGTTAATTTATGGCTTGAAACTGATTCAAAGCTGGTGGTTCTAGCTTTCTCCAAACCCCACATTGTCCCTTGGGCTCTCCGGAACAGATGGGAGAATGCCCTTCATCATGCTAGATCTATTAATTTTTTGGTCACTCATATTTTTAGGGAAGGAAATCATTGTGCGGATAGGTTCGCTAACATAAGATTACATGTACAGGATTTTACTTGGTGGGAAGTTGTTCATAGGGAAATTCTAATAGAATTTGCTAAAAAACTCTACTGGTCTTTCTTATTATAGAGTTATTCATTAAGGGGTTTTGGTTTGGTCCCCTTAACTATTTTTCTCTGTAACATCTCTTTTTCTTTAATATATTTTGTGGTGGATTCAGTCCACCTTTTCATAAAAAAAATTTTAATCATAATATACTTTCATACTATTTACAACTTGTTTTACTTTTATTTCTAGTTTCAATTTAAGAATTATGATATTATTTTTAGTTTCAATTTAAGCATTATGAATTTATGATATCAATATTCATATTTTGCTGAATGTACTTTTTAGAAGTTTGCTAAAATAAAGAGCTTACTTTAATATGGTTGCTTGATATTGAATGTGCCATGAAAGTTGAATGGTGGTAGGCTAGCAACAGGACCAGTTTCGAGATGGACAATATTTTATGTAACAAAGTGCAGTTTTTACATTTTATATTAAATGGCTTATTATCATGAGTGAGATGATGCTGTATATCATTATGTTAAACTTAGATTCATTTCCACACTGCAAAATTAAGTTGTTGTTTGACTCTCACATATCAATGGCTTTTCTTTTTTTGGTAACAAGGTTGTGTCTTGTGATGATGGTAAAATGAAGAAAGAGTTCAAAGATAATGTTAGAGTTTTGAATTTGATCATTGTTGCTTTTGTTCAAAATGGAATAACTCGGTGTTGGAATGATTTCTATTTCTGTTCTGCAATGCGTCTGTTTTCTTTATGGTTGATGTATCACAATATGGAGACAATCAAGTATAACATCCTGAAGTTGTTTGATGAAATGCCTAAAAAATTAAGGGATTTAGGGAGGTTTGTAAACTTTCAATCTAACTATTATTATTTTTTAATTAATTTTAAGTGACGTGACGTGTCATGTTAGCTTCCGTTAAAGAAAATAAAGGTACAGACCAAAAGTGTGGACGAAACTTTAAAAATATCATTATTCGAAGAAATTTTTTTTTAAGAACTAAAATCGAATTTAATTATTTATAGAGACGAAAAACATATTTAATCATAAAATCAATATTCAACACAAGTATTTGTGAAAAACGAATTTATTATTTTACCCGATACATCCATACACTTACTATTCTATAATCATACATGAGCTAAATACAAAATTTTTTAATCAAATTTTTTTTATAAAGTAATATTAACTAACTAATACAAATTAATTAAAATTACATCAACCTTTGAATTGTTTTTGAAAAAAAAAAAATCAACACTGATATCTCAACTAAGAGTAATAAAAATTTTCATTAAAAATATAAGAGAAGTGATATATTTATTCCAAGAGTAAGTGTTGAAGACTTATTCTAAATTTTAAACATTGATTATCATTAATCTAACGGCTATAATTAATTTTTTATATAAAAATATAAATAAAAGCAAGTTAATGAAAAAAAATAATAAATATAACATTGATATTTTAAATAAACAAATAATTTAAAATAAATAAAAATAGAAAATAGGACACCTGTGAAACAGAAGGAGTATTAAAAAAAATCAAGATTGGGAGGATTCACTATAGATTAAAATTGATCATGAATCACACATCTAAAATAGAGAGGGGACACTTATTTACATTTGAATTTGAAAGCCAAGAAGTCACCATTATAAAAAAAATTCAAAAGCAATTATTGTCCAAATAATAATTCTAAGCCAGGGATGGGATTGGTAGTTAGCTTGGTTGTCAAGAAAGGCTATACCCCAAAACCACACCGTCCTTATCTTCATACATTGACCTGAAGGCAAAGTATCTTCAAAATGCACAATGAATTATCTATCTAAAAAAGCCACATAAAATGACGGTTGAAATTCTTCATATGTAGTAAACCATAATTTTGATAAGTCCTCATCATAATCACCACTCAACAGAATTGATGCTAACATGCTCCTTTTTATTTAATTCATATGATAAATAAATTAAAAAGTTAATTTATATGTGAACAACATTAACCAAGCACTTTATTATAATGACATTGTTATTATTAATTTGGAAAGATATATCTCCAGGCATGGAAGTCAACAAAGACGATGAGATTAGGTGAGACTGAGTTGACTTGATTATTTTGTAGTACCACTTTAATGAAATCGTAGAACCTAATAGAATGACCCAAATTTTGAATAGATAAGCTAAAGCCACAACAACAGCAAAAGGTGTTTCGAAGCATTACGACTTTATGTCACCAGTTACATCCTATTTTTCTTATTTCTTATGTCGTGTGCAATTATTCAAATAAGCTTTTAATAAAAAAAAAACAACTTTTTTTTTAGAAGCAAATTGAATTAAGAGATGGACTATGATAGACTATGTTAGGTTAAAATTTAGATCTAAGAGACATTAAAAGAAATTGACATTAAAACAATTTTATACTTTCTTTATAAAATTTTATCAAGGAAGAACTCACACTTAAATAGTTAGGGTTGTACCCTCTAATAGGCCATGGGCCAGCAAGATATAAAAACAAAGAACATAACTAAAGACCAACAATACTAAATACAACCTCTTAATGATAAAAGTGCTTAAGTAAAACTGATGTTTTATTAATTCTAATAGTCTTCTTATTAGACTAGGACAGCCCAACTCAATTACAAAGGAACGAAAGCAAAACTAACCGCGCCGAGAAATTACACTTGTTTATTTAAAAAATATCAATTTTATTTGTTAGAAATTGTAATTCGATGTTATGTCGAAAGATAGTATTCAACTGTGTTGAAGTAGTCACTCAAAGTAGTAGATATTGACGAATTGATTACATCATATAGTTGTTATGTCGAAGTATAACTAGTAGTTTTGTATTTTACACTTTATATATTTTGGACTTGGTCGATTTGTAGAGCTTTGGATTTGGGTCTTAGTTGCCTATATAAAGGACATAGTATGATGTAAATAATAACTCACTCAATACAAATCCTATTTTTACAATTCAGTTTCTCTCTTTTCTCTCTATTTCTTATTCTCTCATCTTTCAAGAAAATTCTAATTATTCCAACAAATTGGTATCAAGAAGTCTGGGTTGCGATTCAGAGAGAATTTGTAATTGCAAACAGAACAATATCATCAATGTAATTTCCAGTGAATATATTGGTTTTTAAAGGTGAAATTCCGGTAATATAGAATTCAGATGCCATATATGGATGTCGTGACATCTGATCTGACATTATAAAATAGACAAGGTAGGCAAAATAAAACAGTGCAAAAAATAAAGAACACAACAAAATTGTTCACCCAGTTCGGTTCAATCAACCTACTATGGGGGCATACCAAGACAGGGATGAAGTCCACTATTAGCAGTATCAATTCAGAGCTAAACTCTCAGTTTACAACTCCTCCCTTAATCACTACCCAATGACCCCTCTACCTAGGTTCTCCCTAGATATGAAATATCTCCATTCCACTCCCAATCATAGCAATGATGTCTAGCGGTCAACAACTTAGCCACTGCATCGACGGCCTAATTACCAACATTCTAAATACACAAATAAACATAACTTAGAGTTGCTTCAAAGCTTCCTCCAAGAACACAACTCCATTCATTGCTTCACAACTTTTGAGTGAATAAAACAAACCTCTTACCTACAGGCTTCGAGGCACAAATCAGTGACCTTCCCATAAACCGGCAGGTTCACCTACACGGCTAACCCTAAAAACTACATCTTGTCAATACTCGGCTAGCTTGATAAACCATGTTACAAATTTTCCTATTTATAACCTATTCCAAACTGGACTTGGGCTTACAATCACAACATTATTTGTTGTTACAAATCACAGAAAACTTTCTGCTAAAAACAAGGTCTTCAATCATAAGTTTCCTAATTTATTTTCATAATTAGAAACTGCATAATCTTCAATACTCTGACTTGATTCTCTTGACCTTTAAACTTGCGCCACATAGGATTGCATAATATTCCATAAGATATTCTGCATCTGTTGAGTACATACTGAATCTTCATATTCCAGCTCAGCAGGCGCGTGATAGTTAAATATAACAGCATCTGCTGTCAAATACTGATGTCATGACATCAAGCATGACATCCATAAGACACACAATGTTTTACCACAAAATGCAGCCAACTTAAAAACATCTACAATCTCCCCCTTTGGGAAATTTGTGGCTAAAACATTCTTGTCACCATATCCGAGAACAGCAGTAGACAACAACTATAGCAAACTACCAGATATGCAGAATTGCTAATACACATCATAACATCAGACATGCTGAACAAGTTCCACAAGCTACACTATCACATATCATGAACAGAAACAACTTGTTCAACATGATCTGGGGTGGCAAACTCTTCTTCTCCCCCTGTTTGGCCATAAATGTTGCCAAAGCAACTGACATCTCCCCCTTAAAAATTACTCTTCATGACATGACCACTTCTCCATCAGCTTGATTAGAGTACAATCAGTCACAGACATTGGGAGATCTACATTACAAGATACACTCTTTCATAGAAAGCTCGGAACTTCTACCACAAGCTCCAAGAGGTGAATAGAAAACACCTCCTTTTTGTCTTCAACTTATTACTTTTCTGCCCAAAAGTAATTTGTCTAAGACTATCCTCAAGAATAATCAGCTGCCACATGTTGATTATCTTGATCCTTCAAACCCACTTCTGAGATGAACCAAATGCCACTGTTTGATTACCTCCTTCATGAATCCTCATATGAAAATGTCAAATGCCACTTTTTGACTTCTCCACGTTTATCAGACTTCTCTCAAAGATATTCAGACCCTTCAAGTGAAACTTCAACTTCAAGCTACATGTTATATAAAAACAAGCTTAGATTTTCTAAGACAAGAACATGTAACATCTTCTCTACCCAGCAATTCCAAAGAACTGTAATGAGAGCGATCTTTTTGAAGTATCCAATCTTCAACTCTGTAGATCTTCTTATCTTAAGTTGATGTGCCATTTCACCAACTAAGATTCTGATGTTAAACCAAATGTCAAAACATTGTGTCTTAACATCTAGCTGTTGAATTCAGTTCCTTCTTCTGCCACTTGAAATAACTTCCTCCCTTTACAGAACCAGAGTTCAATGCTCTCATAGACTTGATTGTGAAACCAAGTTTGAGTAAGCAACCTCCATCCTGCAGCTATGCAGTTATGTCATCCAAGCTCACACTTTAATGAATCCCTGCTTCTTCTCTGACGACATCAGACACTCTGGTGCATGAGTCATCAAAAGGACTAGTTAGAGACTAACCTTCTAGCTGTACCAAGGATGCCACTTCCTCGAGCAAAGCTGTTTCCATGATGTAATGAATACTGCCACTTGTTCTTAACTCCACAGTGTGCATTAGCCAATGCACTTCCTTACCTAGATCACAAATAAACTGATCCACGTAACCACCATCAAGATTATGATGTCTTCTTCTTCTTGTACATTCCAAAGCTGAACATGTTTCTTGCCAGGAAACCTTTTTCAGAGATCATATGCTTCTGCTGCCACCAAAGAGATAGATCTTAAAACAAATGCACTATCCTTACTGTACAGGGTCTTGAAGAAGAGATGTTCCAATATTTTTAAGAACATCAGTTGTCTTGAACTCCAAGGATGATCAATTAAGTACTTGTACCTGGCACAAATAGAAGTTGATCTTAAATCCTTTCCCAATTAGATTCACCTTGAGAGAGATGAATCTTTACTTACACATGTGTCACACAATAACCAGAACCCATGTGACACGGGTCAACAACCAACTATACACTTGGATTATCCATTTACAAACATAGAGAACCAGACCTCTATTTTGGATAATTCATAACACAAGACAGTCAGTGTTCATGACTTTAGAATGAAGGACTATCCATAGAGACAACAGACCTCTATAGAATGACTTAGAACACAAGAAACAAAATGTGTTCATGACTCAAAACAAGACTCTAAAAATGAAAATAATATCTTTGCAAAACAACTGCAAAGAATGACCTCAGACTTAACAATGTTTGAACATTACCCTTAAACCCTATGATTGTCACAATTTGACAACCATAACTTAGACTCTAGATTTTCTCATATTCGAAAGAAGAACATGAGGGACTCAAACAAGACTCAAACAAAACGAAAAGACTCTATAATCCTGAGCAATTTAAACAACATACCTGGACTTCACCCGAAGTCTTAATTAAGAAATGTTATTTGAGAACAAACTGCACCAGGTGGACTCGTGCATAGGTTGGATCATGCACTTAGATCAGAACAAGTGATACACACCATCAATTCATGTCGTCAGATGATAATGCAAAGAATATTCTTTGCTGGTCTTTGAGAATACACATGACTTGAGTTATGTTCTGAGGATTTTGTGTGACTTTGTTCTTCTTTCTTCAAGATTAGCCTTTGAAAGACTTTTCAAATGAATAGAAGTAGAAAAACATTGTCTTTGCTGATCTTCATACTCTTTTACTCCCCCTAAGATATACAACTTTAGGACATCTTTGATGTTCGTCCTTGAAGTTCCCTTCATTTGGAATTTGCCACAGATTCCAAGTTTAGAAACCTCAGTTTGCTTGCTATACAAGATCCAGATTGCCACATTTTGTAACTTGGAATAGAAGAAACTATGATTTTATAACCATAAATTGATCTTCAATATACATGTCTGAGTTGTTTTATACAGACTTTGTAAATATCCAGCTCCCATCAAGATATTTAACAGAATCAGTATCCCATATTAGAGACTTTTGCCTTTTGATGTGTGAAGATAATTGAGAACTCATGGTTGTAAGAACTTCTTCTCAGCATCCAGGTTCTAAACCTAATAAGTACTAAGTCTTCCGTCAAAGTACTTACCAGCTTTTCAGTTAGAATTTGCTACTCACACTAGGTCATTCTGACTGATTACCTCTTCACATTTATTCTTTCTGTTCTTGGCAAATACATAAAATAACTGAAGATCTTGAGATGTTGTAACATCAGATGTGACATCATCCTTCATGGTTCTTGGTTAACATCTTTAATGTCAAATTGACAATACTCAGGTTAGTAACAGAATAGTCCAATAGTCAGTAATATGCAGACACGTCAAGGCATAAAATAGCCAGCATCTGAATAACCTTTTCTTCAGACTTTAATTCTAATTTTGAGATGATGGATGCCATAGTCTGTACCTATAGAGGAGATTCCCTCACTTAGGTTTCTAGAACAGACTTAGTTATGACATAACACTTGAATTTAGTCAGATTCTTCTGAGTCATCTGACTTCCTTGATTCTACAAAACACTACCCTTTCTGGATAACAACTAGGGCAGTCAACAATCATGACCATATTTCACTGTGGTTGAGACACAGTATTCAGCTCCAACAACTGCTCTATGGTTATGAATGAAAATACACATATCTGGTTCCATTGATCAGAGGAAGATACCAGATATAAGCTCATCTTGATTTAAACATAAAGGATCAGAAAAGAATACCTTCACGAGTCTTCTTTAACACTGAGCTTTTACTTCTATCCTCCCATAAAATAAGATTTGAGGTAGAAGTACATGTTGATCGTGTCCTGATCAACTTATAATCAGATGTCTCCTCTTCCAGACCAGGAGTAGGTTCCAAACCAATGTTCTCACACTACATTAGTTTAGCACCAGAACATTTGTTCTTCTGCTGGTAGCTGCATACCAGTACTCAATATCCTAACATCCAGTAGGACATTTGTTCCTCCTTTTAGGAACACTCTAGCCTTGAAACTCAACAAGGTTCACACTTGCAGATGATTATGAATATCATTGATCAGTTGACATTCATCAGCTCTAATAAACCATGCCATTATGAGTGGACTTGAGAGATTATTCAAGTATCTTTGACACTTTAATTATAGCTGTAAGGTTCTGCCATACATTCTGTTTAATATAAATAACCCTAGAATCTTTCTTTTACAATAGGGGTTGCACCAGAGGCTATGCAGCGGAAAATAGCCATACTTCAACAGAATTCACACACTGCTTACTCCATATTTTAATTGTAAGCATGACATTCAATAATTGAAAGTAAACCAACCCTACAATATGCTTGCTTCTTCAACAAGCTACATTCTAGACCCTACTCTACACATCAAATCCTAATCATAATCCTTAATTACAGAGATTACCTTATCAGAGTCTTCACTCCCGCATGAAGCTTTTGATAATACTCTTCTCTGTGTATAATGATTGAACAAAATAATCCAAAGTCTTCACTCCCGCATGATGTTTCTGAATTTAATCTTCTTGTTCAAGCATCCTTATCTTCTTTTATCAAGAAGGTACAATGGCTCTTCGTCAGGTTGGTCTAGTCTCCCACAAATAGGTTCATCCTCCACTTCAAGGGACCATACAATATGAATGAACACTTCTTGTTCAGACAATCTTCTACCTTGTACACAACCAGAAAGTATCCCTCATGGATCTCATCCAGAAACAGACAGGATGCCTGCTCTGATACCAATTGAAATTCCGGTATGACAGAACTCAGATGTCATATATGGATGTCGTGACATCTGATCTGACATTATAAAACAAACAAGGTAGGCAAAATAAAACAGTGCAGAAAATAAAGAACACAACAAAATTGTTCACCCAGTTCGGTTTAATCAACCTACTCTGGGGGCATACCAAGCCAGGGATGAAGTCCATTATTAGCAGTATCAATTCAAAGCTAAACTCCCAGTTTACAACTCCTCACTTAATCACTACCCAATGACTCCTCTACCTAGGTTATCCCTAGATATGGAATATCTCCATTCCACTCCCAATCATAGCAATGATGTCTAACAGTCAACAACTCAGCCATTGCATCGACGGTCTAATTACCAACATTCTAAATACACAAATAAACATAACTTAGAGTTGCTTCAAAGCTTCCTCCAAGAACACAACTCCACTCATTGCTTCACAGCTTCTGAGTGAATAAACAAACCTCTTACCTACAGGCTTCGACGCACAAATCAGTGACCTTCCCACAAACCGGGAGGTTCACCTACACGGCTAACCCTAAAAACTACATCTTGTCAATACTCGGCTAGCTTGATAAACTAGGTTACAAATTTTCCTATTTATAACCTATTCCCAACTGGACTTGGGCATACAATCACAGCATTATTTACTGTTACAAATCACAGAAAACTTTCTGCTAAAAACAAGGTCTTCAATCATAAGTTTCCTAATTTATTTTCATAATTAGAAACTGCATAATCTTCAATACTCTAACTTGATTCTCTTGACCTTTAAACTTGCGCCACATAGGATTGCATAATATTCCATAGAATATTCTGCATCTGTTGAGTACATACTGAACTTCATATTCCAGCTCAGCAGGCGCGTGACAGTTAAATATAACAGCATCTGCTGTCAAATACTGATGTCATGACATCAAGCATGACATCCATAAGACACACAATGTTTTACCACAAAATGCAGCCAACTTAAAAACATCTACAAAAGGTGAGAACTACAAATGGTGGGTTAGGTAGATAAAGGTCGTCTTCAAATTTCAAGATGTATCTGAAATCATGAATGATGGAATACCTGTTAGCTGGAGATTTCGAATGGTATGTATATTCTTCGAGGACTTAAGTTTCGGAGAAAGAATGGCTTTGAATGGCTATTTTTGAGAATGTTATATATGTTGAAGATTCCTAAATCGAAGCTGAATCGAGATATGCAGTCTTTGAAGCCTTGAGTAGTCTTCGAAATGCAAAGAATATTGAAACTTAAGGTCTTGTGACACATTCTCACGAAAGACACGTTGTCACGAATCAAATGAGGTTCGAGCGGGAAAGTTTGAAATTCGAAAAGTTCCATTTGAATCAACGAGGACAGGTGGAGCCCCAGGGATTCGAAGCACATGCATACGGGCAACGTGGCGTTTCGTTAGTGTAGGACCGTCAGGGTCAAATTAGTATAAATAAGGGTCTTAGTAGTAGGATCCAGGGTGTTCATTTTGTACAAATTACGCACAAATTACTCAAGTATCAAGCGTTAGAGAAAGAGTTTTCGCTGAGAAATGTACGTGTAACACCAACACCTTATATATGTTTATCTTTCTATTCAAGATCGAAGTATCTTTAATTTCCTTTACTTTCTTTTCAAGTCTTTCCATATTCGCAATTTAAATTTCCTTTACATTCTCATCGAAATTTATTTATGTCTATTGTCTAACCAATTTATGTTTCGTTGCAACTTTACGTAGTTTTATTTCGTAGTTGTTCATAGATTTGTACCACCACATTATAAAAGAACTAAAAAATCAAGAGAACATGAACCAAATTATTGTTGGAGCGGTAAAGCGGCAAGCAAAAAGTAATAGGTATTATTTATTACCGGGTGATATAGGTTATATCGTATCGTAGTCCACAGAGATTGGTTGAGAAGAACTGCCGTTCGACTATCTCGCGTTCTAAGTTTATTTTGTTGGAGCGGTAAAGCGGCAAGCAAAAAGTAATAGGTATTATTTATTACCGGGTGATATAGGTTATATCGTATCGTAGTCCACAGAGATTGGTTGAGAAGAACTGCCGTTCGACTATCTCGCGTTCTAAGTTTCATGATTGGGTGCGGAAAGGTAAATGCGGGAAAAGTAAATAAAAGCAGATAAACAATCTCAATAGTCTAAGAGAAATAGTTATGGAATTGCATTTCGTTCTACCCGTCGAATACTTAAATCTGAAGATCTATCGCTCGACACTCACAATACGCATCAACATCACCGGGCATCACTCGAGATGCCACATCGGTGTCCATGTCTGCAACACCGACGAAAGCTCAACCGTACTATTCACATCAGCGATTTCTCCACCGACACAAACAACACGGAGGCATTAGACTCGATACCCACTACGATTGTTAGTCCTAAATCCATGTCTGCAACCCAGAAACTAACAGTTATCATTCCTAATCAAGATCTATGGTGTCCATGTCTGCAACAACACAAATCCAGAGCATTTAAGCAAAAAGATCAAGAACAACAACAATGATGATTTGTAAAGCGAATATATAAACGATCCCAAGATCCACAAATATACATACAATAAGAGTAGAAACATACATACAACACCCACCATTGGAATGAAACAAAGGGAAGAGAGAAGATGAACCGGAAAGATCTCACCGGTACAATGAAATCGATACAGATCCATGATCAATCCACATGATGTCGCACCCAATGGTGTTTCCTAAGCCTCTAAACTATCAAAATTGGACCAGAGCCACTCCATGGGGGAAATGGATGATAAAAAACCCTAAAAAAGTGTTTTTACAACATATATACAAGTCTGAAAGTCGCAGACCGCGCTAAGCGCGCCCAGCGCGCTAAGCGGGCTGCTTTTTATTTTTCTTAGACCGCCAGACCGCGCTTAGCGCCAAAAACCCGCGCTAAGCGCCCAACTTTCTGCCAAATGGGTCAAAAATGCTCCCAGAGCCCGCTTAGCGCGGTCAAGCCCGCTTAGCGCGCTCAACAGAACAGCAAATCTTGTTTTGGTCATATCTTGAGAACCGTAACTCCGATTTGCGCCCGGTTCGAAGCGTTGGAAAGCTTATTCCATGCTCTATCTAACAATGAACAAATTGCAACCAAATTGATGAATTTGATCATCCTTATTTTGAGCCTTGTCCGCCGATGAATTGGTAAAATCGCGTGTTCGCCGCCGTGTCTTCGACACTTTATTCCTCAAAGCTTCGAACACACATAAATACCTACAAAAAGACAACAAAACTATCAAACGGTACATATTTACGCGAAAACGTAACAAAACACAAACGATACAAATATACACAAAAACGGGGAATTATTCAAACGGTATTAACAAAAAGTATCGATAAGTGCCACTATTTACAAACACAAAATAACTGCATTTTGGCACTTAACAACTCTCCCCAACTTGAATTTGTTTGTCCTCAAACAAGGCCAAACACTCAACTCGCAAAAGTAAAAATCAAAGAATCAAGAATCAACAAGATTTGGAAAAACAAAACAATTGTACGGTTCAAACAAAAACGTACCAACAAAGTAAATACTTACCACAATCCTACAATGACAACATGAAAATGAAACGGATCCTAAGTACAAAAATCATACAAAACATTCTAAAACAAAACAAGCTCAATAATGAATCACGCCTAGCAAAAACTCATCGGTAGATGAAAAACACCGAAAGGTGAGGACTTTGACACACACCCGACAATCTTGCAAACAATAGACAAAATTATGCATTCATCCAAAAAAATAGTATTGAAAATGCAACGGCACGAATCACAAGGGCTTTCAAGGTTGTAATGTGGCTTGGTTAACAAACAAGTGATAATTCCTAAAGCTAATCGAAACAAAAATTTGCCTAAACCTAAGGGAGTAATTACTTCCACAAAGTTTCAAACAATACAATTCCAATCCAACTTTCTTCTTCATCACACGTTTCACACCAAACACAATACTTATTAGCACACTCTTATTCCAAACTCATTTTGTTTTTTTCTTTTTCAAACTTTTTCTCTTTTGTCTTTCTTTTTCTTTTCTTTCTTTCTCACTTTTTTTTTCTTTTTCTTTTTCTTTTCTTTCCACTACCTCATATCAATCACATCATAAAGAGGCAAACACCTTCTCCCCAACTTGAATTCAACCATAACATAAAGTGAATACTCCCTACTTTCTAAGGCAAGGTAAAAATCCATCTAAACATCATAATTATAGGTCAAGAAAACAAAGATAATCAAAATCCATCAAAAAGGGTGAACTATGTCTCAAGTTCAAAAACAAAATGGACAATGACAAAAAGGCTCAAAGGGGGTACTAATGGTCACACACTCACAAGGTAAATTGACATTTGGCAATGGTAGTTGTGCTCAAAATCAAACAAGTGCCTTGATCACTTTCGTGCATTCACAAAATCAATACAGACGAAAGATTAAACATAATAATATCCAGTTAAAACAAGAAATGTCGGTCACTCACATATATACACAATGGAAAGCCACCTCACATTAATGGTAAAAAGGGTAAACTAATTGTGATTCAAGTAATGAGCAAGTTATGCAAAAAGAATGAGTAATATGAAAATTGTACAAATGAAAAGTCTCCTAATCATGCTATGCTATAGAAAGCGATAAAAGAGTACCTTGCTATGTACAAATTCGAACAATCATTACCGCACAACCGGCATGTTGAATCAATCAAAATTGAAGAATTACCAAATGCGACTTCAAGTAATCGAGCCAAAATTTGAATCTAAACAACAACAAAAGAATTAAAATTATAACTATAAAATACAAAACTATAAAGCCTTGGTGTAAGTGGGAAAAAGACGAGTCAAATGAATCATTAAAAAGAATTCATTAGCCAAAAGCTACAGACCGCGCTAAGCGCGGTCTAGCGCGCTAAGCGCGCTACACCAGAAAGACAAAAACCAGGGCAACAAAACAAAAATTCTAGTGTGCCTCCACTTAACAACTATACATCTCATTTACAGAAAAACAGAAAAATAAAACCGTTGGGGTGCCTCCCAAAAAGCGCTCGTTTTACGTCGTTAGCTCGACGCCTTTTATTATTTCGCGAATGGTAAGAAACTTCCTCGCGGTACGCCAATGCTTTCGCCTCAAACGCAACCTAAAGGAAACATCCTGCCCAAACACTTAACAAACGAATCAAAAGCAAAAGTTTATACAAGTATGTGTAAAAACACCAATATACAAGGAATGGTGAAATTGACTAAACAAGTTGAAAATTGAAGATATGTAATTTAAGAGCTAATCCGAGTTCAACTTGTTTAGTAAGTTCACCAAACAAAACGAAACAAGTATAACTATACAAGTATACATCTATGCACAAAATATACGATATTGTTAGGAGTAAATTAATGGCAAATTCATGTGTTAATAGAAGTGATTTAGTCTCCAAACCAATGCAAAATGTGATGAATCCATAGGTTTTTATTAAGAATTGAACTGAACAAGTTTAGTTCGTGCGTAAAGCAAATCGAATCACTTGTGGGTATTATTGTTGCAGGTTTTGAGCTGAATTGGAACTTAAGAAGAACATGAGGAGGATAGAGAGCTTGAAGTCTCAAAGGCAAAGGAAAAAGTTGGTTTTTGCAAAGGTCGCGCCGCGAGAGTTCTTCCTTGCGCCGCGAAAACATCTCTGTTTGAGGGGCGCGCCGCGCCAGCCCGTTGCCGCGCCGCGGCCTCGGCGTTAAAAGCCCAAAAATTCTGTTTAAAAGCCCTAGCTTCCAAGAGAAAAAGGGGAGTTAGAGAACTTTGTGAAGAGCGAAATTAGGAGAGCATTCTGAGTTTGCAATCAAGAACAACAATTGAAGGCCAATTCTTTACCAATTGAAGACATTCCATTGATGAAGATGAATCCCTCTATTAATTCTTGTGTGTTCTTCATGTCTATGGAGAGCTAAATCCCTCTTGTTGAGTCTAAGGTAGTAGTTAACCTATGAATATACATTACCATTGATTAATTCCTGTGAACAATTATTTGAATTCATTATCAATAAGAAATCTTGTTTTTATTCTTAAATTATCGTTGAATCTTTGATCGAAAGAAAGGATTTAACTTTTGCCCTAGGTTACTATATTGATTCAATTGCAATTTGCAGAGATGGAATTGTAATTGGGTTTTCATAATTATCGTGCTTAATTACTATTATCGTTATTGATATTTGGAGAGATCGAATCTCATACCGGTAAAAGTTATCTAATTTGATTTGCAAACATGGAATCTTATTTGAGGATAAGTGAAGATAATGATTCAAAGGATTGTTCTATTGGGAATTAATTGATAATTGTATAGGATTAGGTTGATGAACCCTAAAGGCTCAACATCTTTCTTTACTTGTTAACACAAAGTCCTTTACTTGCTTTTAATTTATTATTTGTTTTTGATATTATTAGAAGTATAAAACAAACCAAAACCAAATTTCCTAACTCAAAATAAACAACTATAGAACGGCAGTGATATTAACCAATCCCTGTGGATACGATATATTACAGAAAATATTTACCCAAAAATACTTTCAACAGATATACACATATTTACGAAACTTAAAACACAAAACCATCGCAATGCGATTAATCTCAAAACCATTCCCCGGCAACGGCGCCATTTTGTTGGAGCGGTAAAGCGGCAAGCAAAAAGTAATAGGTATTATTTATTACCGGGTGATATAGGTTATATCGTATCGTAGTCCACAGAGATTGGTTGAGAAGAACTGCCGTTCGAGTATCTCGCGTTCTAAGTTTCATGATTGGGTGCGGAAAGGTAAATGCGGGAAAAGTAAATAAAAGCAGATAAACAATCTCAATAGTCTAAGAGAAATAGTTATGGAATTGCATTTCGTTCTACCCGTCGAATACTTAAATCTGAAGATCTATCGCTCGACACTCACAATACGCATCAACATCACCGGGCATCACTCGAGATGCCACATCGGTGTCCATGTCTGCAACACCGACGAAAGCTCAACCGTACTATTCACATCAGCGATTTCTCCACCGACACAAACAACACGGAGGCATTAGACTCGATACCCACTACGATTGTTAGTCCTAAATCCATGTCTGCAACCCAGAAACTAACAGTTATCATTCCTAATCAAGATCTATGGTGTCCATGTCTGCAACAACACAAATCCAGAGCATTTAAGCAAAAAGATCAAGAACAACAACAATGATGATTTGTAAAGCGAATATATAAACGATCCCAAGATCCACAAATATACATACAATAAGAGTAGAAACATACATACAACACCCACCATTGGAATGAAACAAAGGGAAGAGAGAAGATGAACCGGAAAGATCTCACCGGTACAATGAAATCGATACAGATCCATGATCAATCCACATGATGTCGCACCCAATGGTGTTTCCTAAGCCTCTAAACTATCAAAATTGGACCAGAGCCACTCCATGGGGGAAATGGATGATAAAAAACCCTAAAAAAGTGTTTTTACAACATATATACAAGTCTGAAAGTCGCAGACCGCGCTAAGCGCGCCCAGCGCGCTAAGCGGGCTGCTTTTTATTTTTCTTAGACCGCCAGACCGCGCTTAGCGCCAAAAACCCGCGCTAAGCGCCCAACTTTCTGCCAAATGGGTCAAAAATGCTCCCAGAGCCCGCTTAGCGCGGTCAAGCCCGCTTAGCGCGCTCAACAGAACAGCAAATCTTGTTTTGGTCATATCTTGAGAACCGTAACTCCGATTTGCGCCCGGTTCGAAGCGTTGGAAAGCTTATTCCATGCTCTATCTAACAATGAACAAATTGCAACCAAATTGATGAATTTGATCATCCTTATTTTGAGCCTTGTCCGCCGATGAATTGGTAAAATCGCGTGTTCGCCGCCGTGTCTTCGACACTTTATTCCTCAAAGCTTCGAACACACATAAATACCTACAAAAAGACAACAAAACTATCAAACGGTACATATTTACGCGAAAACGTAACAAAACACAAACGATACAAATATACACAAAAACGGGGAATTATTCAAACGGTATTAACAAAAAGTATCGATAAGTGCCACTATTTACAAACACAAAATAACTGCATTTTGGCACTTAACAATTATCATAAAAGACGACTTTTCGACACATGTCCTAGGATCAATCTAGTCAATCCTGCAAGTAACCAAAGTATATTCATAGTTTGGAAGACTAGCGATTGTTTACCGGAAATCACCGTAAGCAGTACCAACATTGGAAGTGAATGAGGATGATGAACAGAAGGCTGTGTACAAGGATAAAAGGAAGAAATATGGAAAAGCTTCGTTCTTGATTCACCAGTGTGTGGATCCTAACGTGTTCGAGAAGATTATTAAAGAAGAAACTACTAAAGAAGCGTGGGACAAGTTAAAAAGCTTGTACGGCTGAGATGAAAAATTGAAAAGGGTGAACTTGCAGACATTGAGAAAGTAATTCGAGATGAATCAGATGAAAGGAAGATGAATCAATCTCGAAATATTTTTCACGCGTGGTGCTGTTGACAAACTAGATGAAGGCGTGCGGTGAATCAATCAATGATTTGCAACAGATTGAGAAAGTGTTGAGATCTCTGAATGTAAATTTTGATTACATTGAGTGTCAATTGAAGAGTCTAAGAACCTAGCTGAGATAAAATTGAAATAACTTCAAGCTTCACTAGAGGCTCATGAAATGAGGCTGAAGTAGACGAACTCAGAAAGGGAGAAGGTGGGTGAACAGACACTACAAGCAAGATTCACCAAGAAATTTGGAAAAGAGAAGGCGAAGCAGAGAAAGAATCTTGCTAATGATGATAAGTCAAGCAAGAATTCAAAGAATCATCCTGAATCATCCAAGAAAGGCATGGGCAACAAGTATTCTGGATAGAAAGTTGACATGAAGGAGGTGTAGTGTTACAATTGTCAAGGATGTTGTCATTATGCTTGAAATTATCGAAGAAAGAAGGAAGCACGAGCGGAAGATAATGTTGAAATATAGTATGCACATGCTGGAGATAATGATTCTGATGATGTGCTACTTATGGCTAACACTCAGTCGAACACTGAGAAACCCAACATGTGGTACCTGGATTTAGGATACATCAATTATATAACTTGAAGTAAAAACAGGTTCACCTAATTAGATGAATATGTTAACAAGGTGATAAATTTTGTATATAGAAGGCACATCAAATCAAGTTTAAAATGAGACATATATATGGTAAAAAAGGATAGTCGCAAAGCCAGCATCACTGATGTATTATATATACCTTTGATGATGAGTAACTTGATAAACGTAGGTCAAATACTCGTCAAAGAATACAACATGAAGCTTGAAAATTATCAAATAAAGTTGTATGATGGTAATGAGAGATTAATTTCGAAGGCACATTTGGTAGAAAAGTAACCTTCAAAGTAGAGATCAACAATATTGATCATCAATGTTTTGCTTCGACTACATAAGAAGACAGGAATTGGCTATGACACTATAGGTATGGACATCTAAAATTCAGAAATTTAGGAATGTTTAACCAGAAGAAAATGGTGTATGGTTTACCTCAGGTAAAGGAACCAAGTAAAGTGTGTGAGGAATGTTGTAAAGCAAAGCAAGCCATAAAAGCATTCAAGCATGAATTTCCTATAAAGTCGAAAGAAAAGATGGAGCTTATTCATTTCAATATATGTGGACCTTTTGAAGTTAGGTCGAATGGAGGTAAATATTACTTTCTAACTTTCATCAATGAATTCACCAAATATATGTGGATCTATCTGATTAAAAATAAATGTGAGGTATTCATAGAGTTCAAAAATTTTAAATTGCATGTCAAGAAACAAAGTGGATGCAAGTTAAAGAAATCGAGAACTGATGGTGGTGGTGAATACACCTCTAGATAATTTGCTAAGTTCTACAATGAGGAAGTTATAGAGCATGAGGTCATTGCACCCTATACACCTCAGTATAATGGTATAGCTAAGAGGAAGAATCGAAGTATACTGAACATGGCCAGATGTATGTTGAAAGCTAAAGAAATGCCAAAGAGATTTTGGGAAGAAGCATTTTAGACAGCAACTTACATACTAAATAGATGTCCAATGAAGAATCTGGTCGTACGGACATCTTATGAGGCTTGGATAGTGTCGAAGTCTAATGTTAGTCATCTTAGAAGATTTGGACCAATGTGTTTCAGGCATGTACCTGGGCAATTAAGGAAGAAGCTATATGATCGAAGTCAGGCCATGGAGCTAATAGATTATCATTCAACTAGTGCATACAAGTTGTATTCTCCAAATGATGATAAACTAGTAATCAATCAAGATGTTCTGGTAGGCAAAGGAAAAGGGTGGAACTGGACTCAAGAGTCAGTTCGACATGAACAAGATACAATCACAATTGTATTTGAAGAACAAGATCAATAGATTGAAATCACAACCAATCGAAGTGAAAAACCACCTTAGAAAAATGTCAAAAGGTCGATTAGAACGAGAACTGAGTCGACAAGGCTAGCTGGATATGAGAGATTTCCAAATCAAGCAGTAGATGCAGATGGTGACTTATTAGAAGCAGCGATGTTGATCACTAAAGTACAGCCAATTAATTTGGATCAAGCCATGAATGATTAGAATTAGTGTGAAGCCATGAAATAAGAAATCGGGAAAATCAAGAAGAATAAGACCTGGAGCTTGTCGAAAGATCTAGCAAGAACCCAATTTATTTGAAATGGGTCTTGTAAGAACAATATTTGGTTATGCACCTGGCCTTTAGTTTTGATGATAATAATACATTGTTTATTAGAGAATAATTTTGAAACCTAAGGGTTTTTGTCTAGTGTGTAGCTTTTGCTTACAAGTTCTGACTCTCATAGAATGGCGTGTGACATCATCGGTTGCTAGAATCAATACACTCTGACTATGAAGAGACGGAAAAGTGCGGTTTACAAAAAAAGTCAAGATCTGGAATGCTCTTTAATAACACTTTTGATAGAATTCTCATTGAATGGCTTCTTCCTCTAACTCTGATAAAGGACTTCTGAAGATTCTCATGCTCTGACATTTTGGCACAAGTTCTGAAGACCAAGTTCTAAAGATTCTAAGATAAGGTTTTAGAGAATAAGTTCTGAAGACAAGGTTGAGAAGACTTTATTCAAGCGTTGATCCTTCTAAACATGTTTCATCAACATACGTTCTGAAGAATCTAAAGATTAGAAGATAAGATCAAAAAGGTTTTATGTGAGTGAATAGTACATGGTACAAATCAAATATTCCTTCCACTATGTTGATTTGGTGGCTCAAGGACATTATTATGGCACAATGTTGTCTACCATTCTCACTGACTGTTATGCAATAATATAACTAAGAAATGTGCAATTCCATCTTCACGCTTCAACGAATCTTTTCATGTCTATATATAGAAGACTTGGAAGAATTGAAAAGATGACTCAATAACACTAAGACTCATTGAATACACTAAAACTTTGTTTGATTGAAAATTTATAAAGCAAGGAACTTTTGTTCATATTTTACTCTTAACATTGTTGTGTTATTTGATTGTATTTCATTTTGTATAATCTGCTTACCAAGAAACATTTTTGTAAACACACCTTTGTTTTTTAACTTGTGAGTTGATATTGTTCCTTTAGAGAATAGGGTATAGTTAGAAGTATCAAGAAAACATTCACAGTAGGTCTTTGTGGTTGTAATCAAGTTTGGTTATAGTGGATTAAGTCATTGTTGATAAGGCAAAATCACCTTGGCGAGTGGACTGGAGGTAGCTTTGTTAACAGCGAACCAGGATAAAAATGTTGTCATTATTTTTATTTCTTGCTCCTTGTTTGTTTGTCTTGGTGAACCAAAAGTTTTTATTCTTGAAATCCAGTTGAAACCCCCCTTTCTTGTGTTTCTTTTACCTTCATGTCTACAAGCTAGAACGAAGGCCAAATGGTGATATTGCCAAGCATAAGGCAAGACTAGTGGCGATAGGTTTTCTGCAAAAATTAGTTATTGATGTCGAAGAAGTCTACGCACCTGTTTCAAGGTTGGAGACAATCAGGATTATTGTGTCGACAACAGTTTACAAAGGGGGGAAGATACATCATTTGGATGTAAAATCAGCTTTTCTGAATGAATCTTTGGTAGAAGAAGTTTATGGTAGTCAACCACTAAGATTTGAAATCAAAGATCAGAAGTCGAAGATGTACAAATTGAGGAAGGCTCTATATGAATTTATACAAGGCTCTATAGTGATAAAGAATTACTCAATTGTTTGAATTTCATTCCAACATTATCCATATTTTTTAAAATATAATTTCAAATTAATTCTTTCTACCAATGCAAGAAGAAGAAGAAGTGAATTACATGAATAATAACCAAGGACAAAGGCCGAATCAATATCAAAATCAGCCATACCAACAAGGCTATCCGCCAAGATATAACAATCAAGGGTACCAACAAAGGCCACCGAATCAAGGGTATCAACAACAAGCCTTCCAACCGTACACTCAACCACCACCACAACAAGGAGGACAATCAAAGCTAGAAGAAACTATGACATAATTTATGCAAATGTCCATGACAAATCAAAAGAATCAAGACGCAGCTATAAAGAGTTTGGAAACTCAAGTGGGCCAACTTGCTAAGCAGATTGCCACTAATCAATCAAATGCAACTTTCTCGGCCAACACTCAAGAAAACCCAAGGGAACATTGCAAAGCAGTGGTAACAAGGTCTGGACAAAAAGGTGGAAAGGATGAGACGGAAACTAATGAGGTCGAAGAAGATAAAGAAAAGGAAGATGAAAAACATGATGGAGAAGATGAAGAATATGAAATTATTAACAAGGGGGCTGAAGAGGAAGATATGAGTAGAGAAGTCAAGAAGGAGAAATTAAAAAGAAGGAGTGCTAAAGATAAGATGGCGAACAACACGATTCCAAGTCAACATTTGCCATATCCTCATGCTCCTTCAAAGAAAGACAACGCTAGACAATATGCCAGGTTTATGGAAATTTTTAAGCAACTACAAATTAATATTCCATTCTCTGAAGCTATTGCCCAAATGCCAAAATATGCGAAATTTATGAAAGATATCTTGACAAAGAAGAAAAGACCGGAAGAAGAAGAGGTTGTTATACTTGATGCACAATGTAGTGCTATCATATCGCGCCTTCCTCAAAAGGCGAGAGATCCTGGAAGAGTCACTTTACCGGTCACAATAGGAAATCAAAATATTGGGAATGGATTAATTGATCTCGGATCAAGCATAAATTTAATTCCTTTATCAATAGTCAAGCGGTTGGGAAATATTGAGATGAAAGCAACAAGAATGACTTTGCAACTAGCAGACAAGTCTACCACTCTCCCATATGGAATTGCACAAGACATGTTAGTGAAAGTTGACAAATTTTTGTTTCCGGTAGATTTTGTGGTGATTGATATGGAAGAAGATAAAGATTCACCTATCATTCTTGGAAGACCATTCATGAAAACAGCCCGGATGATGATTGACATCGATGACGGTATAATGAAGCTAAGAGTCCAAGATGAAGAGGTATGTTTTAACCTCTTTGATGCCATGAAACAACCCAAAGACAAGAATGATTGCTTTCGCATGGATGTAACTGAAGCAAGTGCCGAAGAAGTAGCAAGCCAAATTCATCTTTCTAACCCCTTAGAGAGATCTCTTGTTGATTCATTTAATGTTCTCACTCAAGAAGAAGAAAAAGAAATTGAGTTGTTTCTAAAAGAATTAGAGAAAGGTGGCAACACATCTAACAAAGAAGACAAAGTGGAGGATTTGGAGCTGAAAAAAGAAGTGAAAGAGTCGAAGCTAGAACTAAAATCGCTCCCAACTCATTTGAAGTATGTATTTTTAGATGAAGAGGGAAGTAAACCGGTCGTTATTAGCTCAAAATTAAATGCTACAGAAGAGGCAAGACTCATACAAATCCTTCAAAAGAATAAAGCAGCAATCGGATGGGTATTGGCAGATCTGAAAGGTATCAGCCCCGCATATTGCATGCACAAGATTATGTTAGAAGAAGACTTCAAACCAGTGGCCCAACCACAAAGAAGACTGAATCCCACAATGAAAGAGGTAGTAAGGAAAGAGGTGATCAAACTCCTAGAGGCAGGAATGATTTACCCAATTTCTGATAGTGCATGGGTAAGTCCGGTGCAAGTTGTTCCAAAGAAGGGGGGCATGACGGTAATCCGTAATGACAAAAATGAACTCATACCTACTAGAACTGTGACCGGGTGGCGCATGTGCATAGATTACCGGAGACTCAACAAAGCAACAAGGAAAGACCACTTTCCATTACCATTCATGGATCAAATGCTTGAGAGATTATCGGGGCAGAATTACTATTGCTTTCTGGATGGGTATTCCGGATACAATCAAATCGTAGTCAACCCAGAGGATCATGAGAAGACAGCATTTACATGTCCATTTGGAATCTTCGCATATAGGAGGATGCCATTTGGACTATGCAATGCCCCAGCAACTTTTCAACGATGCATGCAAGCCATATTCTCTGACCTTATCGAAAAGAGTATTGAAGTATTCATGGATGACTTTTCAGTGTTCGGAAAGACGTTTGATATATGCTTGAACAATCTAGACGTGGCACTTGGAAGGTGTATTGAGACCAATTTGATACTTAATTGGGAGAAGTGCCATTTTATGGTAACAGAAGGAATTGTACTCGGACACAAAGTATCTTCAAGAGGACTTGAAGTAGACCAAGCCAAGGTGGAGGTAATTTCAAAACTCCCACCTCCAATAAATGTCAAAGGAGTACGAAGCTTTTTAGGTCATGCAGGATTCTACAGAAGGTTTGTTAAAGATTTTTCCAAGATCGCCAAGCCTTTGAGTAATTTACTCAACCAAGGTACGTGTTTTAATTTTGATGAATCTTGTGTTAAAGCCTTCAATGACCTGAAAGAACGGCTAGCTACCGCACCTGTTATAGTAGCACCAGATTGGAACAACCATTTTGAACTCATGTGTGATGCTAGCGACTATGCCATAGGTGCGGTGTTAGGCCAACGGGAAGGAAAAGTTTTTCATGTCATACACTATGCAAGCAAGGTGCTAAATGACGCTCAAGTCAATTATGCTACCACAGAAAAAGAATTTTTAGCTATAGTGTATGCTCTTGAAAAATTCAGATCCTATCTCATTGGGTCAAAAGTGGTGATTTATACTGACCATGCAGCCATAAAATATTTGCTCACCAAATCGGATTCGAAGCAAAGACTCATTCGTTGGGTCCTTCTCTTACAAGAATTTGACATAGAAATCCGGGATAAAAAAGGATCAGAAAATGTGGTAGCAGATCATTTATCTCGGTTGGTCAATGTAAATGTCACCCACCAAGAAGCTGAAATAAATGAGACATTTCCGGATGAACAACTTTTTGAAATACAAACAAGACCTTGGTTCGCCGACTTGGCTAATCATAAAGCAACCGGTATGATACCGGAGGACTTTGACTGGAACAAAAAGAAAAAATTGTTAGCCGATGCAAAGTACTATGTGTGGGACGACCCATACTTGTTCAAGATAGGTAAGGATGGAATTCTAAGAAGATGTGTGACTGAAGAAGAAGCCCAACAAATCTTGTGGCATTGTCATAATTCACCAAGTGGTGGTCATTTTAATGGATGGAGGACGGCAACAAAGGTCCTCCAATCCGGATTTTTCTGGCCAACAATTTTCAAAGACGCCCATCACCATGCAAAGAGTTATGACAAATGCCAAAGAGTTGGTGGGATAAGTAAACGGGATGAGATGCCACTTCAAACCATCATTGAAGTAGAGGTTTTTGATTGTTGGGGCATCGATTTTATGGGGCCATTTCTTCCCTCTTTTGCTAACGAATATATTTTAGTTGCAGTGGATTATGTGTCCAAGTGGGTTGAAGCCATCGCTACACCAAAGGCGGATGCCAAAACAGTGCTAAAATTTTTAAATCGTAACATATTCACACGTTTTGGCATGCCTAGAGTGATCATAAGCGATGGTGGATCTCATTTTGTTAATGAACAGGTGGCAAAAGTGCTGGACAAATATCATATCAACCACAAGATAGCTTCACCTTATCATCCCCAAACCAACGGGCAAGCAGAGATTTCCAATCGAGCAATCAAGAACATTCTCGAGAAGACAGTGTCCGAGTCCCGTAAAGACTGGTCGGTAAGGATAGATGATGCCTTGTGGGCATATAGGACAGCATACAAAGCACCAACTGGTGCATCACCTTTTCAAATGGTTTATGGTAAGGCATGTCATTTACCGGTGGAGGTGGAGCACAAAGCACTATGGGCCCTTCGTTTCTTCAATAGAGATGATAGTTTGGCGTATAAGAAGAGGAAGAATCAACTCCATGAACTTGAGGAATTCAGGTACCTAGCATATGAGTCTAATAAAATGTATAAGGAAAACATGAAAAGGTACCATGATAAGAGAATCAAAAAGAAAGAGTTCAAGGTAGGCGACCTTGTATTACTATTCAACTCCAGGCTCAGGCTCTTCCCAGGAAAATTGAAGTCTAAATGGTCAGGACCGTTTATAATCAAGGAAATTAAACCTTACGGGGCAATTACTATTGAAGATGGTAAGACCAAAGACAGTTGGACTGTTAATGGAGAACGGTTGAAAAGCTATCTTGGGGGAGAGTTTGATAGAGAAGTGTGCACAATCTCACTGTTGAACTCCTAGTCAAAGGAGTTTAACCGTCGAGCCATGCGACGTTAAACGAAGCGCTTGTTGGGAGGCAACCCAACAGAGTAAGTGTTATACCCCAAAATTTGCCCACATATTTTTCAAGAAAACTCCAATCTGAAAATTAAGGGTCTCATATAATCATGGATTTTTATTTCAACAAATATCCTGACATATGAAATACTTAGTTTTTAGAATCTTTCTTATACAGTAATTTGGCTTGCAGTTGAATTTATTCTTACGCAAACACCAAATATTGTTTATTACTTCACACATGCTATTTATTTATTTACAGATAAATAGTACTGACACAATTGGTACAGAGTTAAATCTTTTTGCAGGCGCAGAATCAGGAAACTCAGACTGTACTGGTAACAAGTAGATTATTATTATCTTTTGTTTCCCACTAATTTTTGTACTATATTCCATTATTTGCAAAAATCTTTTCAAATCTCTTTTTCAAAAATCAAATCTCTCCTTTTTCCAACACTATCATACACTTTCTTTCAAATCTTACTTCCACTCAAATTTTCCTTTTGTACGGAATCACATCATTCCCCAACGTCTCTTTCCTTCTTTCCATTCTATAAATACCTCTCATTTTCTTCCATAAAATCTCACATCAAATTCCAACTCATCTTTCAAATTCCTACCTCATATCTATTTTCTCTTCTTCCCTAACAAGAATGGCAAAGTGGATAGAGACACTGTTTCTTACAGTCATCACCATTGTTACGGTGATCATGACTTTCTTCTGCCTGCATAGTCCTGAAGAGTGTGGACCTGCAATGGTTGCACTCCCAATCATCTACATGTTATTGTTTATAGCATGGGTCATTAATCGTCATTCTTAAAATTTGCCGTATTTCTTATTTCTTAAATGTACCGTTTATTCGTCGTACTGTTCAATATAGTATGTGATATTTGTACTGTCAGTATTAAATGTTGTACTATTTGTCATAATATTGCTTAATTACTAAGATAATATTTTGTGTGTTTTCTGCCAGTCAAATATTCCTATTTATGTGCATTAAATGATTTTCAGGGTTATTATCGGTAATTTTGCCCGCATACCGTAAATATTAAGTTATTTATTATGTCTGTGTTTTTCTAACAAGTCATGTAAATAAACTTTCATTTTTCACATAAAACAAAAACAAAAAACAACAAAAAAGAAAATTAACTTTGACTGTTGATTTTTCACTCTAACTGCTACATCAATACCTGAACAGTCAGTTGACAGCCAAACTGCTGGCAGTACAATTCTCAGTGTTTTGTACCATCAATCAAATCAATCTTTCACAATTCAAAATTCCAATATTTTTGTTCTAGAAGTCTTCTGAATATCACGCGATTAGCAGAGACTCAACACTGCGCAAAAATCAGGTACGCTTAACTGTCTCCTACATAAACAGTCCCTGACTAGGGTTTTTCTTGTTTTTACAGGAGCAACAAGTTTTTGAGAGCTCAAATGGATTTCATACGCATCCATATATCTCAAAGTACCATCATACAAATTTTCAAACTTCAAATCACTCAGACGCACCGTCAGCAGCTCAAACAGTCAACAGACGACCCGTTTGACCAAAAAAGTCAACAGACAGTCAAAAATGAAATTTTTTGTCAAAGTCCATATTTTGTCAAAGGATTCATCATTTGATCATTGGATGATCATAATTCATCAAGGAAAGATCAAAAATCAACAAAACCCTGAGATTCAAAATTAGGGTTTTTGCCTGAAAAGTCAACTCAACTTTGACTGATCATAACTCTCTCATCCTTCATCCAAAAAATTCAAACCAAAGCTTGTTTTGAAGGAAATTCAATTATCTTTCAAATGCCATTGATCCCATGGTCATTGGATTCACCATTTGAAAAATATGATCAAAGACATTACAGGTCATTTTCAAAGTCAACAAAAAGACACTTTTTTCAAAAGGACACACAAGGAGCTTCAAAAATCATTTTGACATGAGACCAAAGGCATTGGTTAGAGGACTCTTTGAGGTTTCCAAAAAGTGCAAGATCTCCTTCATATGACAAAAATTGAAGGATTTACACCTTGTTGAAGTTGGCTAAATTTTGGGAAAATACATGAAATCAACATTGATTAAAATGGCATTTTTTCCAAATGGGGCCAAGTTTTCAGCATTCAAACATCATTTCCATGATGATATGGGCCTCCCACGACCAAGACAAAGCCCACATCATTTTTATCCATTTTTGATTTAATTTTATCACATATAAGATTAAATTTAAAAAGGAAAATGGAAGAATAATGGGTAGCTTATTTTCCAAGCATGACTCATCAAATAATCACTTAATTATGCAGCAAGGAGGCTGCAAGGAAAGAAGTGTGAAGAGCAAGCCAAGGTTGCTTGAGTTCCAAGCTTGAAAGTCAAAATTCAACAAAAGCAATCATTGCTTTTAGCTTCAATTTTAAGCACCTCAAGGCCTATAAATGAAGAAGCATATTTCAGCAACAAAAGGGAGCCAAGGGAGCCACGAAATATAGCAAGAGTATAGCAAGAAAACTCATCAAATCTCTCAAAAATTCCATATACTTTTTAATTTTCAATTTCCATATTTCAATCAATATCAATACCAAACAATCATTCCAATCATCTTCTAAGATCATATAAAGTAAGAATAAACTCTTTGTGTGACCCCATGAGAGTCGTATCACATGCATAAGTGTTGTTCATATTCATACATGATCAACTTTCGTTTTCATATATTTAATTAACCTCAATATAAACTAATCATTCTAATAAGTTAATGAGGTCCTATAAGGCAGGTCTGGGCTTTAACATGTTGGTTTCCACGTGAATATTGCTTGATACCATTGATGAATGTTCATGCATGTTCAAACTTTAATCTCTTCGAATCCATAGCTACAGCGCTCAAATAGCCAAACTAACACCACCATCGTGTTCAGGAGGTGATTTTAAGTCGATCTGGGTCCCTTTTGTTTTTGCTCATGGTTGTTTTTGTAGGTTTTCAGAAGCATGGAAATTTGAAACAAAATCCGCAGGTAATGCTGCAGCTAAATCCGCAGCTAATTCCATAGGTAAGAGGTTGAAGAAGATGAATAGTGAGTTGGAAACATTGACCAGCACGCGTGGCATTTCTGGCGTTTCCCATTCGCTGGTCAGCAAGTCTCGCTAGCCACATGTGCATGGTGGGGCCCAACAGACTTGTTGAAAGTCTTTGTGATCCCACGTGATCACTCCCACGCATGTATACCATGTGCCCACGCATCTGGGCCATAGATTCTCATCAATTCTTCATCTAACGCACCAGATTACACAACTTATCATGCTCCCTCATAAACCACCACACAGGATCAGTATCCTTTTTACATTTCTATTTTATTTTAATTTCTTTGTTAAATTAATTAAAAATAGTTTTAAAAATCCAAAAAATACACAAAAAATATTTTTAGACTTCTAAAATAATATATTATTTTCTGAAATAAAAATATTTTATTTTTCTTCATAATTTCAATATTTTGCATAATTAATTAGTATATATTTATATATTGGCTTTTTAATTATTCTAACCAATCAAAAAATCATAAAAAAAATTGTTCTTTATATTAAATATTGTTTATATATTATAAACTAATTTTGTACATATTTTGAATAATCTTCTTTTTAAGTTTTAATTATTTGTATAATTATTTGTATAATTATGTATTAATTAGCTTAATCAATTTCAAATCAAATTCCAAAAATTCCAAAAAAATTAGTTTTGTTTTAAAATTAATCAACAAATATTTTGTACATATTTTAAACTTAATTTCTAGGTTTAAATCTATTTTCATCTTTTTTCTTCATTTTAATTTAATTAATCATGCATTAATTATAATTAAAATCAATCATAAAAAATCCAAAAACATGCCTTTTATTTTTCTTGCAATTTAAAATTCCTAGATAAATGTATAGGATGTCAAATTCATGTAAATAGGCTAGTTTACATTTCCTGCATAATCGATGTAATAGCGTAGATTTACTTTCCGCACTTTACATTTCCGCATTTTAATTTCCAGCAAAATATAAACTGCGTGCATGTCAAAGATAAAATTGAACCGTTAGATCACTAACTTCAAAGATAAAATATCTGAATACAAACACAATCACATTTGCACCTCTTAAGGTAATCCCTTCTCATTCTTTTCAAAATCAAAGTCAAAATTCCACTGTTTCGAGTACAAAATCGAACCTTGCGTTTGTATCCGGTGAAAGGATAGATTTTTAAAGGAAATAAGGATAAAGACCTTACAACTCAAGGTAGACCTCCTAGTTTGCTTGCTCAAATCAAAACAAACAAAATTCTCATACACTGTTGTTTTTACAAAACTTTCCAAAAAGGCAATACTTTGTATACATCCAAACACGGGTTATTACCAAGTTAACGTTCTTTTCAAAACATCTTTCGAAAGATAAACAAGCATTTTGTATACATCCACACACGGATCATTATAAAATTCAATTTACAAAAGTATTTGAAACCACATATGAGCATTCTAAAGCAATTGAAAAGTGATCGAAAAACAAGTGAGCTAAGCAAACTTAAGAGCCCATGGATAACCATGGATACAAAGGGTGCTAACACCTTCCCTTTGTATAACCTACCCCCTTACCCAGAATTTCTTAAAGGTCTTTTTTCTGTTTCTTTTATAAACCTTTCCTTAATTGGATAAAATAAAAGGTCGGTGGCGACTCTGTGAATTTTCAAAAATGCGAAAGCATTAAGCGACAAAAAGGAGTCAGTTCACGTATCTCTACAGATCAGAGGTATGGCCCGGTATTAAAAAAAAATCGGAGGTCCACAGTAAGCATCTTTTATTTTAAGTAATTTTCTTTTAATTTCATCTTTTATTTTTATGGATTATCATCAATCAGTGCCATCAGCACAATGGAAGTTACAAAAGAGTGAAGTGGGGGAACAAGCAACAAAAAGTTCTTTTTTTTAAAAAAAAAAAAGACCGCGCCGCGGGCAGTAAGTGCGCGCCGCGACGCCAAATAGAATTATTTGTGCGCCGCGGGATTCATATTGCGCGCCGCGGTGCAGGGCTAAAAATAGGTTTTATTTTGAAAAAACCCCACTTCCCCCTCATTCTATCTTTTACAACTTCCAAGCCCCAAAGACGCAACTGCTGGTTCAGAGCGCCAATCACTCACCTAGTGCACTATTTTTCATCGTTACTCATTCAACGGCAAGGTACGTATCTCACTCTTCAGTATTATGTTCTGGTAATGGAACCTCTCAATAGGTAATCTCAAATCTTCAAGAGTAGAAGCCCAAGGCTGTTTTCTTTGCAAACCCTAGGGTAGACAACTTTGATTTATGGTTCTGAGGTTTCTGATTCATTGAATGAGGGTGAAGGGCTGAAAGAAGGACCCATACCAAGGCAAACCCTTTCAGTTGCGCCGCAGCCGCGCCGCGGTACCCCGCAGTCGCGCCGCGGCTGGAGAAACTTTTTAAAAAAAAATTTTTTTTTTTTTTTACTTTGTGTTAACCCTATCTATGGTTTGTTATTTGTGGTGTTATTTACAGATGAACCCAGCCAAGAGAGTGCGCACAAAGTCCACAAGCTCTGGTCCTAGAGGATCCCGTGCTACTGCAAACCAAGCTGATAGATTTCTAGGTCGGGCCCAAGCAGACAGGTTCAAGAATCTGGGTTCCCGCACTATTTTAACTGAGAAAGTGGTTGTCCCCTTAGGGCAAGGAGGGGGTCCTTTTGCTGCTATGTGGGATTTTCTTGAGAATAGGAACTGCCAACGTGTGTTCGAACCACACACCGTCATTGACTATGACATAGTAAAGGAATTCTATGCAAACGCTATTAAAACCACCGATGAATCAGTAGCCTACACATATCAATCCTATGTGAGAGGAAAAACTGTGGCATTTGATAGAGCTTCAATCAATGAATTTTTAGGGGAACCCCTCCAATTGACGGACAATGAGAGGTGTTTCTACAGACAAAATGCAACTAACTGCGTCAATCTTGTGGAGCTGATGTCTGAAACAATTTGTATTCCAGGGAGAGGACCAGAGCTTAGCCGGCAAGGAAATCCAACCCACTACAACAAGAAGGATCTGAGCATTCATGCAAGGGGCATTTTATCAGTGATCCTGTACAACATCAGGCCGAGGACACATGTTACCACGGTTCCGCTCGAATTGGCATTCCTGATAACCGCCATCATGACCGAGAACACTGTTGATGTTGCCTTCATTCTTTCGAATGAGCTGCGCCGAGCTGCATTGAGTGACACACAACATGGCATTAATGCCAAATGTGTGTTGCCACTACCTGGATTGATTATGGGGCTTTGTAAAGAAGCCGGAGTGGAAATTCCTGGACAGGGACATCACGTTATTAACACTTTTATTGATGATGTTTATATTGACAGGTTTTGTGCAAAGCCATACTACAGGGATCAAGCAACCGATCATCCTCCAGCTGGACCTTCTGTTTCTGCAGCACCCCCTCAGGGTAGTGCAGCCCCTTTTGACCCTCTGGTAGCCCATCATTATTATTCTGCTATGTTTGAAGCAAATTAGAGGTCCCAGATCTTTCTGCACGATGCTATGCAGCATCAATTCAGGAACCTGTCTGTAGCTCCTGAAGAGAGAACTTTCCCAACCAGGGAAAGCTACTTCACTTACTGTGGTTGGCCGGAGACCAACCCTTTTCCTGTTGGGGGGGATGCAGGTACTGGTTCAGGTGCTGATGCAGGTGGTACTGCTGGGGCTGATAACCAAGGCCAGGAGAATGAGGCGGATATTGAGGCAGATATTGATGCCATGTTTGTTTGAGATTTGAGAGGTGATGTACGAGTGAGTGAAAAATTGTTTTGTGTTGGTAATTGAGTTGATGATAAGACTGCTGTTTTTGTTTTCTGTTTATCTGATCTAGACTCTAGTGAACCTTAGTGGTCACTATGACTTGTTTTATTTGAATTAAGTTATGTTAAGTATTGCAATTCGTTGTTTCTTTCAGTTTTAGTTTTTTTTTTTTGTACTCCCAGTTAGAGTAGGTAGTCCCATAACAAAGCGGGAATCTCAAGCGAAGTATCAACAAGGAAGCAACATGTATGAAAAGTGGTAGGAAGTGAATGTTCAAAATTTTTCAGTTTCACTTTCTTTTTCAATAAGTAACAAAGCAGGTATGAATTTTCAAACTCAAACTCTTAATGTGTGCAATGAAACTTAAGGTGTTAGTAAATACTGTCAGAAGTTCTTTATGGTACATTGTTTGTTGGATCAGCTTAGCCTTAACCATTGTGAGGAAATCTTTCCATTGTTTACTATATGCAGGTTGTTTACTATATGCAGGAGACCATCAATTATTTTGACGTGTTTGTATCATGCTAAACCATTTGTTGCATCGTCTGTGGAAATCGGTGAAAGTGATTTAGGCACTTGTTTGAATCTGGGAGTTCTTTTAGCCTGTTCTAATGCACAACTTATTTTCTTATGTGAGAGTGTGATCCTTTGCTAACCATTCTTTGAGCCTGAGGTCAAGATAAGCATTATAATATACACCAAGGAAAATATCTGGTGAGTTTTGATCTCAATAAAAAGTTTTGTTCTGGACCATCAACCATAAAATTTGGTGATGTGTTTTCTCTTTGACCTTTTTAGAAAGTAGGGGAGCATTCATATAATCTGAATACAGGTTGATCTCCAAGTTGGGGAGAGTCACATTTAAAAGAAGAGTAAGTACTTATGGTAATCGGTGAAAGATAAAAGAAGTCGTAGCTTGAAAAAAAAAAGAGAAGTAACAACGTTTGAATATAAAGATTGTTGAAAAAAAAAAGTGAAAAAGAAGAATCAAGCTACGAATGAATGAAAAAAGATGGACAGGTAAAGGAAGTAGAGTTTTAGAGAAAAAGAAATAAGTTATGAATTGGATGCTTCCCTATATTAGGAACAACCCTTGATTATCTTCTTTTCTTTGAATCTAAACCACATTACAACCATAGAAAGACCTTCTGATTCTCAGATTCCACAAGACTTGATGCGAGCAATTTGGTGAACGTATGATATGGATCTTTGTTGATTTAATTGTTTGGATGAGTGTTTAACCCCTCTTTTATTCATCATACTTTTTGATGAGAGTGATTAGTGCTGATTCAATTACAATTGTGTAGTGTTTTGAACTTCTGGAGGTAATTTGCTTTCAACGTTTGTTTCATGTGGATGTTCTGAGTTTGCAGGTAGAAGAGGAGTATTTGACTTGGTTACTGGATTGAACCACTTGAGAAAAACTTTTTGAAAAACTTGTTGCTTGATTGTCGGTAAACTTTGCTGGAGGTAAGTAATTTTGTTTAGGGACAAACAAAACTCTAAGTTGGGGAGAGTTTGTTAGGAGTAAATTAATGGCAAATTCATGTGTTAATAGAAGTGATTTAGTCTCCAAACCAATGCAAAATGTGATGAATCCATAGGTTTTTATTAAGAATTGAACTGAACAAGTTTAGTTCGTGCGTAAAGCAAATCGAATCACTTGTGGGTATTATTGTTGCAGGTTTTGAGCTGAATTGGAACTTAAGAAGAACATGAGGAGGATAGAGAGCTTGAAGTCTCAAAGGCAAAGGAAAAAGTTGGTTTTTGCAAAGGTCGCGCCGCGAGAGTTCTTCCTTGCGCCGCGAAAACATCTCTGTTTGAGGGGCGCGCCGCGCCAGCCCGTTGCCGCGCCGCGGCCTCGGCGTTAAAAGCCCAAAAATTCTGTTTAAAAGCCCTAGCTTCCAAGAGAAAAAGGGGAGTTAGAGAACTTTGTGAAGAGCGAAATTAGGAGAGCATTCTGAGTTTGCAATCAAGAACAACAATTGAAGGCCAATTCTTTACCAATTGAAGACATTCCATTGATGAAGATGAATCCCTATATTAATTCTTGTGTGTTCTTCATGTCTATGGAGAGCTAAATCCCTCTTGTTGAGTCTAAGGTAGTAGTTAACCTATGAATATACATTACCATTGATTAATTCCTGTGAACAATTATTTGAATTCATTATCAATAAGAAATCTTGTTTTTATTCTTAAATTATCGTTGAATCTTTGATCGAAAGAAAGGATTTAACTTTTGCCCTAGGTTACTATATTGATTCAATTGCAATTTGCAGAGATGGAATTGTAATTGGGTTTTCATAATTATCGTGCTTAATTACTATTATCGTTATTGATATTTGGAGAGATCGAATCTCATACCGGTAAAAGTTATCTAATTTGATTTGCAGACATGGAATCTTATTTGAGGATAAGTGAAGATAATGATTCAAAGGATTGTTCTATTGGGAATTAATTGATAATTGTATACGATTAGGTTGATGAACCCTAAAGGCTCAACATCTTTCTTTACTTGTTAACACAAAGTCCTTTACTTGCTTTTAATTTATTATTTGTTTTTGATATTATTAGAAGTATAAAACAAACCAAAACCAAATTTCCTAACTCAAAATAAACAACTATAGAACGGCAGTGATATTAACCAATCCCTGTGGATACGATATATTACAGAAAATATTTACCCAAAAATACTTTCAACAGATATACACATATTTACGAAACTTAAAACACAAAACCATCGCAATGCGATTAATCTCAAAACCATTCCCCGGCAACGGCGCCATTTTGTTGGAGCTGTAAAGCGGCAAGCAAAAAGTAATAGGTATTATTTATTACCGGGTGATATAGGTTATATCGTATCGTAGTCCACAGAGATTGGTTGAGAAGAACTGCCGTTCGAGTATCTCGCGTTCTAAGTTTCATGATTGGGTGCGGAAAGGTAAATGCGGGAAAAGTAAATAAAAGCAGATAAACAATCTCAATAGTCTAAGAGAAATAGTTATGGAATTGCATTTCGTTCTACCCGTCGAATACTTAAATCTGAAGATCTATCGCTCGACACTCACAATACGCATCAACATCACCGGGCATCACTCGAGATGCCACATCGGTGTCCATGTCTGCAACACCGACGAAAGCTCAACCGTACTATTCACATCAGCGATTTCTCCACCGACACAAACAACACGGAGGCATTAGACTCGATACCCACTACGATTGTTAGTCCTAAATCCATGTCTGCAACCCAGAAACTAACAGTTATAATTCCTAATCAAGATCTATGGTGTCCATGTCTGCAACAACACAAATCCAGAGCATTTAAGCAAAAAGATCAAGAACAACAACAATGATGATTTGTAAAGCGAATATATAAACGATCCCAAGATCCACAAATATACATACAATAAGAGTAGAAACATACATACAACACCCACCATTGGAATGAAACAAAGGGAAGAGAGAAGATGAACCGGAAAGATCTCACCGGTACAATGAAATCGATACAGATCCATGATCAATCCACATGATGTCGCACCCAATGGTGTTTCCTAAGCCTCTAAACTATCAAAATTGGACCAGAGCCACTCCATGGGGGAAATGGATGATAAAAAACCCTAAAAAAGTGTTTTTACAACATATATACAAGTCTGAAAGTCGCAGACCGCGCTAAGCGCGCCCAGCGCGCTAAGCGGGCTGCTTTTTATTTTTCTTAGACCGCCAGACCGCGCTTAGCGCCAAAAACCCGCGCTAAGCGCCCAACTTTCTGCCAAATGGGTCAAAAATGCTCCCAGAGCCCGCTTAGCGCGGTCAAGCCCGCTTAGCGCGCTCAACAGAACAGCAAATCTTGTTTTGGTCATATCTTGAGAACCGTAACTCCGATTTGCGCCCGGTTCGAAGCGTTGGAAAGCTTATTCCATGCTCTATCTAACAATGAACAAATTGCAACCAAATTGATGAATTTGATCATCCTTATTTTGAGCCTTGTCCGCCGATGAATTGGTAAAATCGCGTGTTCGCCGCCGTGTCTTCGACACTTTATTCCTCAAAGCTTCGAACACACATAAATACCTACAAAAAGACAACAAAACTATCAAACGGTACATATTTACGCGAAAACGTAACAAAACACAAACGATACAAATATACACAAAAACGGGGAATTATTCAAACGGTATTAACAAAAAGTATCGATAAGTGCCACTATTTACAAACACAAAATAACTGCATTTTGGCACTTAACAATTATCATAAAAGACGACTTTTCGACACATGTCCTAGGATCAATCTAGTCAATCCTGCAAGTAACCAAAGTATATTCATAGTTTGGAAGACTAGCGATTGTTTACCGGAAATCACCGTAAGCAGTACCAACATTGGAAGTGAATGAGGATGATGAACAGAAGGCTGTGTACAAGGATAAAAGGAAGAAATATGGAAAAGCTTCGTTCTTGATTCACCAGTGTGTGGATCCTAACGTGTTCGAGAAGATTATTAAAGAAGAAACTACTAAAGAAGCGTGGGACAAGTTAAAAAGCTTGTACAGCGGAGATGAAAAATTGAAAAGGGTGAACTTGCAGACATTGAGAAAGTAATTCGAGATGAATCAGATGAAAGGAAGATGAATCAATCTCGAAATATTTTTCACGCGTGGTGCTGTTGACAAACTAGATGAAGGCGTGCGGTGAATCAATCAATGATTTGCAACAGATTGAGAAAGTGTTGAGATCTCTGAATGTAAATTTTGATTACATTGAGTGTCAATTGAAGAGTCTAAGAACCTAGCTGAGATAAAATTGAAATAACTTCAAGCTTCACTAGAGGCTCATGAGATGAGGCTGAAGTAGACGAACTCAGAAAGGGAGAAGGTGGGTGAACAGACACTACAAGCAAGATTCACCAAGAAATTTGGAAAAGAGAAGGCGAAGCAGAGAAAGAATCTTGCTAATGATGATAAGTCAAGCAAGAATTCAAAGAATCATCCTGAATCATCCAAGAAAGGCATGGGCAACAAGTATTCTGGATAGAAAGTTGACATGAAGGAGGTGTAGTGTTACAATTGTCAAGGATGTTGTCATTATGCTTGAGATTATCGAAGAAAGAAGGAAGCACGAGCGGAAGATAATGTTGAAATATAGTATGCACATGCTGGAGATAATGATTCTGATGATGTGCTACTTATGGCTAACACTCAGTCGAACACTGAGAAACCCAACATGTGGTACCTGGATTTAGGATACATCAATTATATAACTTGAAGTAAAAACAGGTTCACCTAATTAGATGAATATGTTAACAAGGTGATAAATTTTGTATATAGAAGGCACATCAAATCAAGTTTAAAATGAGACATATATATGGTAAAAAAGGATAGTCGCAAAGCCAGCATCACTGATGTATTATATATACCTTTGATGATGAGTAACTTGATAAACGTAGGTCAAATACTCGTCAAAGAATACAACATGAAGCTTGAAAATTATCAAATAAAGTTGTATGATGGTAATGAGAGATTAATTTCGAAGGCACATTTGGTAGAAAAGTAACCTTCAAAGTAGAGATCAACAATATTGATCATCAATGTTTTGCTTCGACTACATAAGAAGACAGGAATTGGCTATGACACTATAGGTATGGACATCTAAAATTCAGAAATTTAGGAATGTTTAACCAGAAGAAAATGGTGTATGGTTTACCTCAGGTAAAGGAACCAAGTAAAGTGTGTGAGGAATGTTGTAAAGCAAAGCAAGCCATAAAAGCATTCAAGCATGAATTTCCTATAAAGTCGAAAGAAAAGATGGAGCTTATTCATTTCAATATATGTGGACCTTTTGAAGTTAGGTCGAATGGAGGTAAATATTACTTTCTAACTTTCATCAATGAATTCACCAAATATATGTGGATCTATCTGATTAAAAATAAATGTGAGGTATTCATAGAGTTCAAAAATTTTAAATTGCATGTCAAGAAACAAAGTGGATGCAAGTTAAAGAAATCGAGAACTGATGGTGGTGGTGAATACACCTCTAGATAATTTGCTAAGTTCTACAATGAGGAAGTTATAGAGCATGAGGTCATTGCACCCTATACACCTCAGTATAATGGTATAGCTAAGAGGAAGAATCGAAGTATACTGAACATGGCCAGATGTATGTTGAAAGCTAAAGAAATGCCAAAGAGATTTTGGGAAGAAGCATTTTAGACAGCAACTTACATACTAAATAGATGTCCAATGAAGAATCTGGTCGAACGGACATCTTATGAGGCTTGGATAGTGTCGAAGTCTAATGTTAGTCATCTTAGAAGATTTGGACCAATGTGTTTCAGGCATGTACCTGGGCAATTAAGGAAGAAGCTATATGATCGAAGTCAGGCCATGGAGCTAATAGATTATCATTCAACTAGTGCATACAAGTTGTATTCTCCAAATGATGATAAACTAGTAATCAATCAAGATGTTCTGGTAGGCGAAAGGAAAAGGGTGGAACTGGACTCAAGAGTCAGTTCGACATGAACAAGATACAATCACAATTGTATTTGAAGAACAAGATCAATAGATTGAAATCACAACCAATCGAAGTGAAAAACCACCTTAGAAAAATGTCAAAAGGTCGATTAGAACGAGAACTGAGTCGACAAGGCTAGCTGGATATGAGAGATTTCCAAATCAAGCAGTAGATGCAGATGGTGACTTATTAGAAGCAGCGATGTTGATCACTAAAGTACAGCCAATTAATTTGGATCAAGCCATGAATGATTAGAATTAGTGTGAAGCCATGAAATAAGAAATCGGGAAAATCAAGAAGAATAAGACCTGGAGCTTGTCGAAAGATCTAGCAAGAACCCAATTTATTTGAAATGGGTCTTGTAAGAACAATATTTGGTTATGCACCTGGCCTTTAGTTTTGATGATAATAATACATTGTTTATTAGAGAATAATTTTGAAACCTAAGGGTTTTTGTCTAGTGTGTAGCTTTTGCTTACAAGTTCTGACTCTCATAGAATGGCGTGTGACATCATCGGTTGCTAGAATCAATACACTCTGACTATGAAGAGACGGAAAAGTGCGGTTTACAAAAAAAGTCAAGATCTGGAATGCTCTTTAATAACACTTTTGATAGAATTCTCATTGAATGGCTTCTTCCTCTAACTCTGATAAAGGACTTCTGAAGATTCTCATGCTCTGACATTTTGGCACAAGTTCTGAAGACCAAGTTCTAAAGATTCTAAGATAAGGTTTTAGAGAATAAGTTCTGAAGACAAGGTTGAGAAGACTTTATTCAAGCGTTGATCCTTCTAAACATGTTTCATCAACATACGTTCTGAAGAATCTAAAGATTAGAAGATAAGATCAAAAAGGTTTTATGTGAGTGAATAGTACATGGTACAAATCAAATATTCCTTCCACTATGTTGATTTGGTGGCTCAAGGACATTATTATGGCACAATGTTGTCTACCATTCTCACTGACTGTTATGCAATAATATAACTAAGAAATGTGCAATTCCATCTTCACGCTTCAACGAATCTTTTCATGTCTATATATAGAAGACTTGGAAGAATTGAAAAGATGACTCAATAACACTAAGACTCATTGAATACACTAAAACTTTGTTTGATTGAAAATTTATAAAGCAAGGAACTTTTGTTCATATTTTACTCTTAACATTGTTGTGTTATTTGATTGTATTTCATTTTGTATAATCTGCTTACCAAGAAACATTTTTGTAAACACACCTTTGTTTTTTAACTTGTGAGTTGATATTGTTCCTTTAGAGAATAGGGTATAGTTAGAAGTATCAAGAAAACATTCACAGTAGGTCTTTGTGGTTGTAATCAAGTTTGGTTATAGTGGATTAAGTCATTGTTGATAAGGCAAAATCACCTTGGCGAGTGGACTGGAGGTAGCTTTGTTAACAGCGAACCAGGATAAAAATGTTGTCATTATTTTTATTTCTTGCTCCTTGTTTGTTTGTCTTGGTGAACCAAAAGTTTTTATTCTTGAAATCCAGTTGAAACCCCCCTTTCTTGTGTTTCTTTTACCTTCATGTCTACAAGCTAGAACGAAGGCCAAATGGTGATATTGCCAAGCATAAGGCAAGACTAGTGGCGATAGGTTTTCTGCAAAAATTAGTTATTGATGTCGAAGAAGTCTACGCACCTGTTTCAAGGTTGGAGACAATCAGGATTATTGTGTCGACAACAGTTTACAAAGGGGGGAAGATACATCATTTGGATGTAAAATCAGCTTTTCTGAATGAATCTTTGGTAGAAGAAGTTTATGGTAGTCAACCACTAAGATTTGAAATCAAAGATCAGAAGTCGAAGATGTACAAATTGAGGAAGGCTCTATATGAATTTATACAAGGCTCTATAATGATAAAGAATTACTCAATTGTTTGAATTTCATTCCAACATTATCCATATTTTTTAAAATATAATTTCAAATTAATTCTTTCTCCTTCCATCCTAACTTTTATAAAAAGCTTAAATTTAGAAATTTTCGATAAGATACGTAGTTTGTTGTTTGCCCTTTGTGAAATAAGAGGAAACTTTTTATATATATAAGGGATATATTTACTCCAAGAGTAAGTTACTGTAACTTACTTCATATCTTGACCATTAATTTTTTTCAATTTAATAGGTAAAAATAATAAGGAATAGTTTTCTCTCTCCATATTTAATTACCTATTATTTTTAACCTTTAGATTAAAAAATGAATGGTCAAGATGTGGAGTAAGTTATAATAACTTACTCTTAGAGTAAATATATATCTCCTCATATATATATGTATATATATATATATATATATATATATATATATATATATATATATATATATATATATATATATATATATATATATATATATATATATAAAGGACAAACATAAATTTCTTAAAATTACAAAATTAAAAAATCTAAATAAAAGGGAAAACATAAATTCAGTGTTTTAAAAACCGAACCGGACATCAAACCGGTGAGGGTACTTGGTCACTGGTTTATTGGTCGAGCCACTGAGTCACTGGTCGAACCGCATGACTAAACCGGATAACTCGGTTGAATAGACCAGTCGTTATAACAAAATTATATAGGTGTAAAATATGTCGATGATTCAGTATCTACAAAATATAACTAGCACTTAAATTTTTTTGAAAATATCATATTATAAATAAATTCAAAAGTTCATAATTTAAATTCAAATTTTACATATAGGTCTCACACACAATAAAAAAAGTACATAATTATAAAATATAATTGCAAACAAAAGTTTAATCGCAACATAATCTAATTGAATAATTTATAAAAAAGTAATTTTATTGTCTACTAAATTTAATTTCAATAAAAGATAAATTGTTTCAATATTGGGATCACCTTCTTCAATATCAAAATCATCGGTAACAAAATCAATCGCATCTGCAACAATTTTTTATTTTTTATTTTATTTTTCATTCAAATAGTCAAAATGACGTTGTTTTAATTTTTTTAAATAAAAAAAAATGCCGGTTCACAAAAACTGCTGGTTTTCCCGGTTTTAACGATTTACACCGGTTTTGACCGGTTCACACCGGTTCAATGACATTTCCGATCCAGCTATTGAATCAGACCGATTACCTGGTCGATTCCTGATTCGACCGATCCGACCGACCGATCCGGCCCGGTTTTTAAAACACGCATAAATTCCTTAAAAACAATATAATAAATAATTATATCATGTGCATATATAATTTTGTGCATTTTTATGTACATATAAAAGAATCACCGATATTTATCACATTTCTAAATTATATGATGTTTTACTTATTCATGCTCCTAATCTACATGAATGAATTTAATTGAATGAGTGTTAAGAGTATCTTTTAGGTATTAAGCTACCCTACAATTTCCCTTAATCAGAAAGAAACAAACAAAAGTAGAAGTGGCGGGGAAATGAAATAGAATAATAGAAATAACACAAGAGTTTAACAACATAAGTACAAGGAAAATAGAATCATTCACATGTAATAAAGTGTTCAAGTGAAACACCAAATTGGACCCCTAAAAAGTCGTAATCATTTTTTCTCTCCTATGACAAATTAGCTGAATACAATTTAGAAGATATGTCTCTGAATTGATGCTTTAGATTTCTAAAACATATTATAAAATATTAATGTATTTAAGAATTTAATTGAAATACATATACATGTACATATATATAGTTTTATACAATTAATAAATACTAACGGTTAGATCTTAAATTATATTTGATTTTTATTTTAAATATATTTAATGTAATAATTATGAATGGTTGTAATAAATTGTTTATGTAAAATTTTATACATTGACAGTACATAATAATTAATCTCTTTATTTTATAAGTGAAAATCAATTAAAATATCATTTTATTTCTGTTACTATTATGCTTATAATTATGATTAATTAAATAATATTGTAAACTATAAAGTCTTTTTTAAATATTACTATCACTAGTGCTCTTCAATGATATATGTTTTACATTTTTGTTGTTGTTATTGTCATGTGTCTTTTTAACACTAAAAATGGCATTCATTCTTTTAAATTTACTGTCTACATCGAATAATACAAATTAAATTTTTTTATAAATTAGAAAGGAAGAATTTGCGAACAAACTCACAATACTCATGTTAATAGTATATGAAGAAATTGAAATACTCAAAATACACATGTCTTCGAGTCTGCAGTGTTGACGACGTCAAAGTCATTGATTGAATATGCACTGAATCGAAACATATATGTCAATCTAAACCGAACAAACACCGCATCAAGAAGAGAAGACAAAATAACGTCGCGGTAAGATAACGACTAACACAACGACGCACTAATTAAGACTAGAAAATCACAAAGAAAAAACTAAAAACTATATGTGAAATCACTTATTTGAATGAAAGGAAAAGGAAAAAGAATTTAGAGGGATGATTTTGGATTAAAAAAATTGACCTTAAAACCTTTCCTCTTTAGTGGATGAAGAAAAAGAGAAAACTAGGATTGAAGAAATAATGGAGGCAGCTATCATTCTTATAAAGCTTTATCCATTGTCATGTGTTTTTTAACAAATATATCTCATGTTTTTAAAATTATTTATTTGTGTATAGTGAAATAAATTCAAATTAAATTATATCTCCGTATTATTCATGTATATAGTAGTTTTTTTAATGAAGAATAATACTAATAATTGAGAGTAATGAATCTGAACAAGATTATAGTCAAACAGACGATTAACACAACTAGTACCAAAAACTACATCAAAGAAAACAATAAACAACAAAAAGAAAAAGAAAAAAAGTAGAAGTACAAAGCCACAAACGAACAGGCCACCACAAAAAATGTTCTCCTAAGAAGAAGTTGTCCTCAAAGAACTACACTAAAAAGAGAGAGAAAGTTTGACCTCAAGTACTAGACAACAAACATCGAATAAGAAGCCAAGAAGGAAACACAAAGGACTACAGTCTCTCTATAAATCAGGCCAAAATCTCGATCTTCTATTGGTTAATTCAAAGGATACGATTTTTGAGCCATTTTGTGAAGGTGCAGGAGCTCTCATCTATATTCCTAAGAATCATTTCCAAGACCAAAAAAAATATTCCTTGTGTTTGTCATAATAAACAAAAACACAACCTCGTTTCTAACCCTCTAGATAGTACAAACCACAACATGTCAGATCATAGAAAAATTACTCCTAGACTTCGCCCTACCTCCTAAGAAAAGAAAACTCTAAAAAAGAAGACTAGGATCCTTAGGAAGGACTATCTAGAACCCCAACCATCTGAAAACCATTTACTAAACACTACTAACTAAGTCACGAGTAACAAACAAGTGAACAACCGACTTTAGGAAGTCACCACAAATAGGAAGAACAGCAAGTCAGATGTCAGCAATCACCTTTATCATGAATAAATTCTTTCTAGACGGAAATCTATTGATCGAGGAGGAGCTGTCAAGAAAAAATCACCTTTATCTTGAATAAATTCTTTCTAGACGAAAATCTATCGACCGATTTATTGGGTATGGTCCACAGTGAAGATGACCATTCTATGTTTTATCGTCACTCAATCCAAGGGTGTATCTATCTTATCTATCATATAAGAAAATTCAGTGTTGTGGAAAATATCAAACTGCCCATATTGCTTATAAGCTTGACAAGTGGATGTCTTCTCCATCTAGATTTCAATTTTTTTCTCTATTAATATCTTATTGTTTTGCTTCTCACTACTAAAAATATGACATTTGGTTTAATGATTTCATAAAGTGAATTTTTGGTTTTGGTCTTGGTTACCACATTCCTTTTTCCAACTTCACACTCTTCATTTCAAATCACCACTTTCATGTAGTTTTGACTTACTATTATAATTTAATTCAAATTAATTACTTTTTGATTTGGGTCATATTAATAATTGCACTTCTATGGATTTTATCTTAACTTATCTTATTTTTATGCAGTTTAGTCTACTTTATTCAATTGTCCTTATTTAGTTTAGTCTACCGGATACGCTCCCTATATATATATATATATATTAGATTTGGGTCATTATTTTGTTTATTTCTTTTAAAATTTAATATGGTTTATGTGAGATATTAGATCGAACTCTAGTATGGTCAAAGGGTAACTTCTTGGTTCGACAGGATTAAGCATGAAGTCGAAGGTTGTTCACATGCTTGTGTCGAAGATGCTAGGGTTGTTAGCATGTTAAATTAGGTTTTAGTGTTTAAACCCTAATTTGTTAAGTTAGCTTGTTTATTAAGTTGGCTTGTGTAATGGGCCTTGTGGAAAAAGCCCATTAGTTAGTATGTTAGGTTTTATTATAAATAGAATACTAGTCTCTCATTATTGCTAAGCTGCAAATCCTAATTTAGGGTGAGAGAGGTTATTTGTTATTCTTGTAAACTTGTAATCTTGTTTTAAGAGAAAGTAAAAGAATAGCAGTTATAACCAATTCTTGTGTTCTTCTCATCTTCCCTAATTCCTAGTATATTTTGTTCTTGACATCGTTTTTCACAACAAATTGGTGCGGTGAGCGTGGAGAAGATGCCTTCAACAAAGTATGAGATTGAAAAGTTCACCGGAGTGAATAATTTCGGTCTGTGGCGCTTGAAGATGAAAGCCCTACTGGTTCAGCAGGGTTGTTTGGAAGCGTTGAAGGGAGAGGCAGCCATGAATGTTGCATTAACGGCAGCGGAGAAGACCACTATGATCGAGAAAGCACACAACGCAATTCTGTTGAGTCTTGGTGATAAGGTTCTACAACAGGTATCAAAGGAGACGACGACATCAGGGTTATGGGCGAAACTTGAAAGTTTATATATGACCAAATCGCTGGTAAATCGACTCTACCTAAAGCAGGCTTTGTATTCATTCAAGATGATTGAAGACAGAGTGTTGGCTGAGCAGTTGGATATGTTCAACAAGTTGATTCTTGATCTTGAAAATATTGATGTGAAGATCGATGATGAAGATCAAGCACTGTTACTATTGTGCGCTTTGCCTCGATCACATGCTCACTTCAAAGAAACTCTCTTGTATGGAAGGGAGTCCCTGACCTTTGAAGAAGTTCAATCAGCCATATATTCAAAGGATTTGAACGAACGAAAGGAGCATAAACCTTTAACTGTTGGTGAAGGTTTGGCCGTTAAAGGAAAACTCTTACGAAAGGATGGAAAGTTTGACAAGAAGAAGGGCAAAAGCCAGTCGAAGTCCTACAATGGCGAAGCATCTGGCATTCGATGCTATCATTGTAAGAAGGAATGTCACACAAGAAAGGTGTGCCCTGAACGCCTAAAAGATCATGGAGGTAAGGATAATGGCAACGCTGCCATTGTTCAAGATGATTTCGAATCATCTGATGTTCTTGTGGTCTCAAGCAGTGACTCTAGGAAGGAGTGGATTATGGATTCAGGTTGCACTTGGCACATGACTCCAAACAAAGACTTGTTCGAGGAATTATGTGATCAAGATGGTGGATCAGTATTGCTGGGAAACAATAAGGCTTGCAAGATTGCAGGTGTTGGATCTGTGAGGTTCAAGCTCCATGATGAATCAATAAGGTTGTTGACTGAAGTCAGGTATGTTCCTGATTTGAAGAGAAATCTGCTTTCTCTTGGTGAATTCGACAAGAAAGGATATGTTTTCTAAGGAGAGAAAAGTATCTTAAAAGTCATGAAGGGGTCGAAGGAAGTCATGAGAGGAGTGAAGAAACAAGGCTTGTATACCCTTGAGGCTGAAGTTGTAAGTGGTTCGAAAAATGTTGCATCCACGAAACCATTGTCGAAGACAGAAATCTGGCACATGAGATTGGGCCATGTCAGTGAAAGGGGTCTAGTCGAATTAGGGAAACAAAATCTGCTTGGTGGAGACAAAGTCGAAAAGCTGAAGTTTTGTGAACCCTGTGTACTTGGAAAATCTTGCAGAGTGAAGTTCAACAAAGGCAAACAAAGAACACATGGATCCCTTGACTACATCCATGCTGATCTTTGGGGACCTGCAAGGTGTGCATCATATTCTGGGGCGAGGTATTTCCTATCCATAGTAGATGATTATTCCAGAAAATTATGTGTATTCATCCAGAAGACTAAGGATGAAACTTTTGAGAATTTCAAAAGTTGGAAGACTCTAGTCAAAAGTCAGACTGGCAGGAAGGTCAAGAGGTTGAGAACCGATAATGGCCTTGAATTTTGCAATGAAGCGTTCGACAGTTTTTGTGCTGACTCTGGTATTGCAAGGCACAGAACTAGTGTAGGTAATCTATAGCAAAATGATTTGGCTGAAAGGTTTAATCAAACTATTCATGAGAGAGTTAGATGCATGTTGACTAGTGCGGGGTTAAAGAAGGTATTTTGGGCTGAGGCTGTTTCGACATCAACATATCTGATAAACAGATGTCCTTCGACAGCGTTAGATATGAAGACACCTGAAGAAGTTTGGTCGGGACATCCACCAGATCTTGACAAACTGAGAGTATTTGGCTGCGTAGCCTATGCTCACATTAGGCAAGACAAGGTCGAACCTAGAGCTCTGAAATGCATGTTCATGGGATACACTGAAGGAGTCAAAGCTTATAGGCTATGGTGCCTATAGCCAGGTCACAGGAGGTGTATCACCAGTCGAGATGTAGTTTTTGTTAGAACAAGATTTGTTCTGATCAATATTCTTAGTTTTGATGATAACAATGTATATGAATTTTGCTTGAGATAATGTGGTACTCTAATCTTATGAAATTTCCATTTCAGGAAATATAAAAAGAGTATGCACAAAATCAGCGCAAGAAGCACTGACTCAGAAGGTTCAAGTATGCAACATCAGAACATGCTCTCGCAAGACATCAGAAGATGGTCAAGCAGAATCAGAACATGGTCTATTGAAGCATCAGAAGAACATGAGATCATAAGCAGAAGCACTGAAGTTCTCATGGTATCACGCTAGAAGCTCTTCAAGGTCAGAAGACAAGAAGATGCTCTGCACCAAGCTGTTTGACTCTGATGATATTCAAACGTTGTTTATACAAACATCAGATCAGAAGCAAGTACAAGATGGCAGGCTACACTGACTGACAAAAGGAACGTTAGAAGCTATTAAAGGCAACGTCAGTTAAAGCAAGAAAAGCAAGGCTCAAGGTAGTTGACAAAAGAGTGAAACATTAAATGCAATGTTGTACGGATCACGCAACGCATTAAATGCTCCCAACGGTCATCTTCTCAAACGCCAACAAATAGAAGTTCTGATGAGAAGCTGAATACAACACTTTGCGCAAACATACAGAAACGCTGTCAAATTCTAAAAGCTCTCAAACTTCATCTTCAACCTCACTTCATTACTGTTGTAATATCTTAGTGAGATTAAGCTTAAACTTTAAGAGAAATATCACAGTTGTGATTATAGATTTTAAGAAGCATTGTAATACTCTTGTAAGAATTTGTTTACATTCATTTGTAAGAACTAGAGGAGATCAAGTTGTGATCGGATTCTCTAGAAAGTCTTAGAGAGTATCTAAGCATTGTGTTCCTAGAGTGATCAGGTTGTGATCAGAATACTCTAGAAGACTTAGAGGTTATCTAAGTGGAAAACCATTGTAATCTCGTGTGATTAGTGGATTAAATCCTCAGGTGAGGTAAATCACTCCAAGGGGGTGGACTGGAGTAGTTTAGTTAACAATGAACCAGAATAAAAATCATTGTGCAAATTGTTTTTATCTTAAGAGTTTTAAAGCTACACTTATTCAACCCCCCCCCCCTTTCTAAGTGTTTTTCTATCCTTCAATTGGCATCAGAGTGCCGGTTCAAGGTGCAAGCACTTAACCGTGTTAGAAAAGATTCAGAAAGAGAAAAACACAAAGTTTAGATGGATGGTGAAGATCCAACACCTACATCTACATCTAGCTCTGCTGAGCAACATAATGGAAATGGTAACAATGGTTATACTAGACCACCAGTATTCGATGGTGAAAACTTTGAATATTGGAAAGATAAACTTGAAAGTTACTTTCTTGGTCTAGATGGTGACTTATGGGATCTTCTGGTGGATGGTTACAAACATCCAGTGAAAGCTAGAGGAGTAAAGCTAACAAGACAAGAAATGAGTGATGATCAAAAGAAAGAATTCAAAAATCATCACAAGTGTAGGACTGTTTTGCTGAATGCTAACTCTCATGCTGAATATGAGAAGATATCTAACAGGGAAACTGCCTATGACATATATGAATCATTGAAAATGACTCATGAGGGAAATGCCCAAGTCAAGGAGACTAAAGCTCTTGCCTTGATCCAGAAATATGAAGCCTTCAAGATGGAGGATGATGAAAACATTAAGAAGATGCTCTCAAGATTTCAAACGCTAACTGCTGGGCTAAGAGTTCTTGACAAGGGATACACAAAGGCTGATCATGTCAAGAAGATCATCAGAAGCTTTCTAAGAAGATGGGGTCCTATGGTGACTGCTTTCAAAATTGCCAACAATCTGAATGAAGTCTCTCTTGAAGAATTGATCAGTGCTCTGAGGAGTCACGAAATTGAGCTGGATGCTAATGAACCTCAGAAGAAAGGTAAGTCTATTGCATTAAAATCTAATTATAAAAAATGCACTAACGCTTTTCAGGCTGAAGAAGAAGATTCTGAAGAATCAGAATCAAAAGAAGAAGATGAACTGTCCATGATCTCCAGAAGGGTAAACCAACTCTGGAAGAGCAAGAATAGGAAGTTCAAGAACTTCAAAAGTTCTAAGAAGCCTGAACGTGGAGAATCTTCTGGAAGCAGAAGATCTGACAAGAAGAAGGTCACATGCTATGAATGCAATGAGCCTGGTCATTACAAGAATGAGTGTCCAAAACTTCAGAAGGAGAATCCCAAGAAGAAGTTTCATAAGAAGAAAGGCCTTATGGCAACATGGGATGATTCAGATTCAGAATCAGAATCAGACTCTGAAGGCGAGCAAGCAAACATTGCACTAATGGCCACAGTTGATGATGGATCAGAATCTACATCAGAATCAGATTCTGAAGAGGTATTTTCTGAACTATCTAGAGAAGAGTTAGTTTCCAGTTTAACAGAACTTCTGGAACTCAAGGCTTATCTTAGTATCAAATACAAAAATCTGAAAAAGCTATTTGATTCTGAAACTAAGAAGCTGGAAGTGGAAAATTCTGAACAGAAGGAAAAAGTTTTAAAATTATCTAAAGATATTGGATCTCCTTCTGACTCAAAAAAATCCATTCCTAGTCTCAATCATATTCTGAAAGAATATGACTCGAGCTTCAGAAAGTTCTTATCTAGAAGTATGGGCAGAAGTCATCTTGCTTCTATGATATATGGTGTTTCTGGAAACAAAAGGATTGGTGTTGGCTATGAGGGTGATACCCCACACAAATTTGAACCTGTAGATGATATGAAAATCACATACAAGCCATTGTATGATCAGTTCAAATATGGCCACTCACATGATATTAGGCTCACTTCACATGCCAAAAGCTTTCATGCTACACACACTAAGAAGCATGTGACACAACCTAGAAAATATCATGCTGCTAAACCTAAGGAATATCATGCTGTACCTCCTGTTGTTTATTATGTTAAACCCAAGTTCAATCAGAACTTGAGGAAAACTAACAAGAAAGGACCCAAGAAGTTGTGGGTACCTAAGGAGAAGATAATTTTTGTTGCAGATATCCTTGGCAGCAAAGAAGACAAAGAAAAGAATGTCATGGTACCTGGACTCTGAGTGCTCGCGACACATGACGGGAAGAAGGTCTATGTTCCAAGACCTGGTGCTTAAATCTGCTGGAGAAGTTAAGTTTGGAGGAGATCAGAAGGGCGAGATTAATGGCTCTGGAACCATAAGTACTGGTAACTCTCCTTCCATTTCTAATGTACTTCTTGTAGAAGGATTAGCGCATAACTTATTGTCCATAAGTCAATTAAGTGACAATGGTTATGACATAATCTTCAATCAAAAGTCTTGCAAGGCTGTAAATCAGAAGGATGGCTCAATCCTATTTACATGTAAGAGAAAGAATAACATTTATAAGACTGATCTTCAAGATCTTAAGAATCAGAAGGTAACTTGTCTTATGTCTGTTTCCGAAGAGCAATGGGTTTGGCACAGAAGATTAGGACATGCTAGTTTGAGAAAGATTTCTCAGATTAACAAACTAAATCTGGTCAGAGGACTCCCTAATCTGAAATTCAAATCAGATGCTCTTTGCGAAGCATGTCAGAAGGGCAAGTTCTCCAAACCTGCATTCAAGTCTAAGAATGTTGTTTCTTCCTCTAGGCCGCTAGAACTTCTGCACATTGATCTGTTTGGCCCAGTCAAAACAGCATCTGTCAGAGGGAAGAAATATGGATTAGTTACCATAGATGATTAAAGCCGCTGGACATGGGTAAAGTTCTTAAAACACAAGGATGAGTCTCATTCAGTGTTCTTTGAATTCTGCACTCAGATTCAATTTGAGAAGGAGTGTAAAATCATAAAGGTCAGAAGTGATCATGGTGGTGAATTTGAGAACAGATTCTTTGAGGAGTTCTTCAAAGAAAATGGTATTGCCCATGATTTCTCTCGTCCTAGAACTCCACAACAAAATGGAGTTGTAGAACGAAAGAATAGGACTCTACAAGAAATGGCCAGAACCATGATCAATGAAACCAATATGGCTAAGCATTTCTAGGCAGAAGCAATAAATACTGCATGTTATATTCAGAATAGAATCTCTATAAGACCTATTATAAATAAGACTCCTTATGAATTGTGGAAGAATAGAAAGCCCAACATTTCATATTTTCATCCTTTTGGATGTGTTTGTTTCATTCTGAATACTAAAGATCATCTTGGTAAGTTTGATTCTAAGGCACAAAAGTGTTTCCTTCTTGGATATTCTGAATGCTTTAAAGGCTACAGAGTATACAATACTGAAACATTGATTGTAGAAGAATCAATAAATATCAGATTTGATGATAAGCTTGGTCTTGAAAATCCAAAGCAGTTTGAGAATTTTGCAGATTTAGATATTGATATATCAGAAGCTGGAGAACCAAGAAGCAAAGTATCAAAAGATCAAGTTGCTGCATCTTTAGAGAATCTCAGAATTTCTGAAGAGCCAACAGTCAGAAGATCTTCTAGACTCACATCTGCTCACTCAAAAGATCTTATTCTGGGAAAGAAAGATGATCCTATCAGAACTAGATCTTTTCTAAAGAATGGTAGTCAGAACAATTGATCAGAATCAGAAGATGAGAAGTTCTATCTTTCATCAGAAGCAAATTCTGTAACAGCTGTCATCAAGTGCTTTCTGATGGTGAACACGTGTTCACACGATAGGTAAAAGCGTGCGTGAAACTGATGGGACGCCACCCTAGGTAACTGTGTAAATCATTTCAAATATCACGTTCTCTCACCTAACGTCACTCATCATTTAATGCATTTGATTTCAATTGATTCTGTAACTGTTCATTCTCATAAATTAATTGCATTCTTTTTCAAATCCGCCCCTATATATTCATTTCAAATCATAACGTTTATCTTTTTCGCTCTCATCCTCTCTCTTCTTGCATGCATTTCTGCAACCTGTTTGCCCTCTTTTCTTACCCTAAACACAAAAACAAGAAGAAACCCATTAATCTCAGTAGTGCTTTAATGGATGCTTCGTCGTCTCAAAACGTTGGTTCCTCTATTCCTCTACATCTTCAAGAAGAAGAACAACAAATTGTTCAAGTTATCTCTTGCTCCATTCCCAGAAATGAGTTAGAAGTAATCTGTGAATTAACGGTGGACTTTGATAGTCTTGAAAAACACGAGTTCCATCTAAAAGAGGATATGTTGTTTCAAGGATGGACTTCTCTGTTCTCTGAGTTCTGTGGACCTGTATACCCAGAACTAGTAAAGGAATTTTGGGTGCATGCTGTAGTTGCCCCTAAATCAATTTTGTCGTTTGTTCATGGAAGGTTTGTTATTGTTACTGAGAACATCCTAAGAATGATGTTTGGCCTAAGAAATCCTGAAGGTGTCTATGAAATGGATCAAAGAGCAGATTGGGATTCCGTTCTGAATAAACTATACCCAGATGTAAAGAAAACAAAGCGTGTCAAAGACATGAAGGATCTCTACAAAATCTGGACCAAGATTCTTCTACGGTGTTTCTATCACAGAAAATCAACCCATTCCGCAGATTTTGTCAACAAAGAGCAGCAATATATTTTGTACTGCATTGCCACTCAGAAGAAGGTTGATATTATCTACATAATTTTCAATCATATGTGGAATGCTGTAAGGGACTCCATAAATGCCTTCAGAACGAAGAAAGGTAATATTATTCCTTTTGGAAGAATAATCACCAATCTTCTGATTCATACCAAGATTGTTGAAGACTTGGAAGCTTAAGGAGTTATCAAGGATCCTGTTACTGATACAGGAAGCTGCTTGAATGCTTACACCTTGAGAAAGATGAATCTCATTCAAGCTGTTAGAGTCAATCCTCAACCTCTCCCAGGAGCAAGAAGCAGAAGAAATCCTGTTCTTGCTGAGTTTGAATCATTCTTCAGAAGTGAGCTGCCAGAAGTTAGGACTAAATATCTTAACTCTCTCAAGGAAGATAAAGCGAAAGATGCTCCTGCTAAAGGTGGTCGCAAGAAAGCTTCCACTTCCAGGCCTGCAGTTTCAGAAGATGTTTCAGAAGCTGCACCAGAAGTTGTTGCAAATAAAGAAAGAAGGACAAAGCGTAAGTTTGATCGTCCTTCTGTCAGCCAGGAGAAGTAAGTCCAAGAAGAAGCTGCTGCAGTAGTTGATGAGAATGCTGCTGGAAGAGAAGTTATTGCTGAAGAAAATCAGGAAGTATTAGTTGAAAATGAAAATACTGAACAAGAAGATGCTGAGAGGAAGAAGAAGAAGAAGAAGAAGAGAAAGTTGAAGAAAAATAAGAATGTAGAAGATGGAAAGGAAGTAGAAAAAAAGAAGAAAAGGAAAAGAAAATTAATAATAGAAGACTCGGATGAAGAAGAAGAGATCCCAGAAGCTGTGAATTAGCAAGAAGAAGAAAATCAAGAAGCTGATAGTCGAGAAGCTTTGGATAAGGAGAAAGAAAGGCTTGCTACAGCCACAAAAAGAAATATTGCTCTAGGAAAGGAGAAGGTTGTGGAAGAGAAGAAGAACAAGAAGCAAAAAAGACTTTAGGCTGAATTTGAAGCTCTTCAGAAGATGTCCAAAGGTATACATCTTTCTGAACCTGTCTCTGTATCTGTTTTACATTCAGAATTTGTACCAACAGAAGTTCCGGTTAACCCTCAACCAGAAATTCTACCAGAAACAGCCCCAACAGAATCACCTCAACTCACCCATGTTCTCACACCTCCTTCTTCTCCCCAAACCAATGTTCTTACCCCACCTTCTTCACCTATCACAAATGTTCTCATTCCTTCCTCTCCACCCACAACCAACATTGCTTCTGACCATCCCCTTGAAACCCTCATTCTTGATATCCAACCCATTCAAACCCGCTTTCCTCCTCACTCAAATATCTCCACTTCTCAACCTCCTCCTCATGCTAACTATGAACCCATTCCTTCTCCCTCACAAAATAATCCCTCCATCTCTGACCTTCCAGATTCTGCATCACATGAGCAATTGCTTCGTGATTGCAACTACACACCCAAGCCTCGTCCTGAACCTGAGTTAGTGGTGTTAGTCTCTGAGAATGAAGCAGAATCATCTCTTTGTCTCGATAGAGATCCTCAACCCTATTTCCTTCTGAGACCAGATTTTTCCATCACCAGACTCAAATCCCGCCGGGAATTTTCTGTTGGTGTACGTTTTGAATTGTTAAATCTGAGACTGCAGACAGATTTAGAGACTTTGAAGGCAGCACATCATGCCAGGATGGATGATGTTGAACTCAGGAATCTCTGGAGGATGTTCAGAACACAGATGAACTATGAGTTCTGGAAGCTTCAGAAGATATGTGAAGCAGAAGCTCCTGGTCATCTTGGAATTCTGAGATCATATGAAGAGTTCTGGCACAGTCCCCTTGGAGGCAGGTATTGTTTTGAAAAGAAAGCTTTTGTTGATGAACTGGCAAAAGCTTCAGAAGCTGAACAAGAAGCACACTCTTGGGAGATTGTTGTGTGGAAGCCTAAGTTTCCTGTTCTGATTGAAGATTCCCAATGGCTATTCCACTAGCTTAGGGCAAATTCTTCTGAGCAGGCTCCTACCATGGCTGTCCCTGAGGTTGTCTATCATCCAGTCGATGCTGCTCCCATTCCTCCAAAGAATCTGGCTGAGATTCTTCAAGCCCTGGAGAATGGAGTTTCTGATCTTCCTACTCCAGAATATGATGAAGATGCTTCTATGGAAGAAGCTGATGCTGAGAAACAAGATGCTGAGAATCAATCTTCTGAGAAAAGTCCTGTTCCGGAAACTCATGAAGATGTTCTTACATTGGATGCTTCTGTTGGACATGCTATTCCACTGAATGCTGGTGGTGAAACTTCTGGTGAATCCTCTCGTCTGGAGAAGACTTTGGAGGCTCTTCAACAGAATCAAGCTGTCCTTACTTCTCGCCTGGATAAACATGATGAAGCACATGAAGAGTTCAGAGACTCCATGAAGAAGCATAATGAAAGCACTGCTGGGATTCATGACATGCTGGCCAAGATTATGTCTAAGCTAGGCTAGTCGTAGTCTTTTGTGTCTTAGTTGTCTCCTTGTTCTTGCACTTGTCTTCTTGCATCTCCTATTGTATTTTCTGATAAACTTCTGATGAAATCAATGAATATTATCTTCTTTTCTCTCATATTAATTTTTTTTCATCTGAATCTTTTATGCTTTTTGATGTTATGACAAAAAGGGGGAGAAAATGTGATAAATGATCTGATTTATATTATCAGTTGCTGGGAGTAAGTCTCCACATTTCTAACAGAATTTGCAAGTTCTATGTCTTTGAGTTTTTTGCAGGATTGAAGACATTCTAAAAAGCTCAACATGAGAAGCAAAGACATGGGGAAAAGCAATTCTATATAGAAACATGCTCATGGAACTTGAAGCAAGCTGAGTGCTATGAAGCTTCATGATCAGAAGAAAGAAGGAAGAATGTTCTGATATTCTCGTGGCAGAATATGCTATAACACATTCTTATCCCTTTATATGTTCTGATGCATTTTTTATGTGTTCTGATACAATTTGTTTTGTGCTCTGACACATACTATATGCTCTGATACATATTTTATGTTCTGATTCATTCATGCTCTGACTTTATTCGTTTAGCTTGTTCTGAAACATTTCAGGACGTAGAGATGCTCTGATGATGCTCTGGTACATTCAACAATGTTCTGATACAATCTAGCATACAATGATTGAAGAAGAAATTCAAAGCTCTGAAGCTGTCCTATGGAAGCAAGAAGCAGAAGCTCTGAATGTTCTGAAGTTCTAAGCTTATGTGAGCGTCTCAACTGAAATGAAAAATACTCAGGGAAGTCTTTTATTTATAAATTTCTTCTAGTATTTATTTCAGGGGGAGATTATATCTCAGGGGGAGATTGTTAATCTCAGGGGGAGACATATTCACACTATATGTTTATATGCTTATGCTATAACTGTGTAATTGTCTTTAGCCATCTGATATTCTGATTGCAAATTCATATCATTTATATATGTTTTTGTCATCATCAAAAAGGGGGAGATTGTTAGAACAAGATTTGTTCTGATCAATATTCTTAGTTTTGATGATAACAATGTATATGAATTTTGCTTGAGATAATGTGGTACTCTAATCCTATGCAATTTCCATTTCAGGAAATATATAAAGAGTATGCACAAAATCAGCGCAAGAAGCACTGACTCAGAAAGTTCAAGTATGCAACATCAGAACATGCTCTCGCAAGACATCAGAAGATGGTCAAGCAGAATCAGAACATGGTCTATTGAAGCATCAGAAGAACTTGAGATCAGAAGCAGAAGCACTGAAGTTCTCATGGTATCACGCTAGAAGCTCTTCAAGGTCAAAAGACAGGAAGATGCTTTGCACCAAGCTGTTTGACTCTGATGATATTCAAACGTTGTTTATACAAACATCAGATCAGAAGCAAGTACAAGATGGCAGGCTACGCTGACTGACAAAAGGAATGTTAGAAGCTATTAAAGGCAACGTCAGTTAAAGCAGGAAAAGCAAGGCTCGAGGTAGTTGACAAAAGAGTGAAACATTAAATGCAATGCTGTACGGATCACGCAACGCATTAAATGCTCCCAACGGTCATCTTCTCAAACGCCTATAAATAGAAGTTCTGATGAGAAGCTGAATACAACACTTTGCGCAAACATACAGAAACGCTGTCAAATTCTAAAAGCTCTCAAACTTCATCTTCAACCTCACTTCATTACTGTTGTAATATCTTAGTGAGATTAAGCTTAAACTGTAAGAGAAATATCACAGTTATGATTATAGCTTTTAAGAAGCATTGTAATACTCTTGTAAGAATTTGTTTACATTCATTTGTAAGAACTAGAGGAGATCAAGTTGTGATCGGATTCTCTAGAAAGTCTTATAGGGTATCTAAGAATTGTGTTCCTAGAGTGATCAGGTTATGATCAGAATACTCTAGAAGACTTAGAGGTTATCTAAGTGGAAAACCATTGTAATCTCGTGTGATTAGTGGATTAAATATTCAGGTGAGGTAAATCACTCCAAGGGGGTGGACTGGAGTAGTTTAGTTAACAACGAACCAGGATAAAAATCATTGTGCAAATTGTTTTTATCTTAAGAGTTTTAAAGCTACACTTATTCAAACCCCCTCCCCCTTTCTAAGTGTTTTTCTATCCTTCAGTTTTCAATGAAGCTGAAATGGCTTTCAAGAAAACTGATGATGATGGTCGAAGTGTACAAGAGCTAGAACAGGTAGAGATTCCTGTTGAGGTGGAGCATTGATCCGCTGTCGCACGCGGGTCAAAAACGAGTATTTTGAAAACGTAATATAGCGACAATGACTCGAGTCGTATCGCAAGGATTCTTGTTTTGTTATTAACTAATATAAATAAAACTGGAGTTTATGGTTTTAGATCGATTTATGAATAATAGAGCAAATAAGAGATTAAAATAAGTGATTATAAAATAAACTAAAACGACAATTTGCTGATTCGGTTCTTATCTATCATTGATTATTGTATTTCCAACCTCCTAAGCGGATTATCTATTCCTATTCGATCATAATATCCATTGACAAGCGCAATTGATAGTATAAGTTGTATGTTCCTATTATCCGAATTAAGCAAACGGGATTAAGTTTCATGAATTAAGCAAACATGAATTAAACGGACACGATAACGAATTAAGCAAATGATAACGTGACTATAGTTAGGATCATACAACCAATCGAATTAAATCAATATAGTCTATGCAAATCGAATTAAGCAAACAAGAGACATAGATTAATATTGAAAGGAATAGAACTGAATTATAATTATAATAACCTCAAGGTCGGAACCTGAATACATCAATTTGTCTCAAAGGAATTAGTTCTCCATGGAATTTGTACAAACTTGACTCATAATTTCTTGAATAATAAAAACGTAACAATGAACATTAGCGGCCAGACCTAGGTAAATGAGAGAAACAATAATTCAGGTCATAACCCAACTGGGTCAAACAAACATAACCCAAGCCCAAAACTAACGATCCAAAACTAAATAAAACTAATGCTGCAGCTTCAAACGAAATTCTGGAAAATATGCGCTCTGAATCTGACTTTGACTCCAACACGAAAGTTGTAGCTCTTTCTCTTAGATTTCCGGCGATTATTAGAACGCCTCAATCGAATTCCTGGAGCTCCACTTATGATCATTTTAGTGCAGACTACTAATGCTGAAAATAAAGTGCGAAAATCAAATTAAACCAAAAATAAACTAAATTAGAAAAACATTATAAACCATAAAAGTAAACAAAGAAAATCAAAGAAATGCTTAAGAACAAACACAGGAGAATGTGCATTAAAATGCATTGATCAAATTCCCCCACACTTGAACTTTTGCACTCCGAGCAAAATAAAATTAAAACTCAAAAGAAACACCCATCAATATTTACTCATTCTGGGCTAAAAACTCTTCTGTGGTTAAGATTGCATCAATATGTACTAATCTTGCACACTAAGGATATTGTAGGAACACAAATCCGCAATTGTGCGGTCATAAGCCTCCTGAACACACAAACCACTTCGAATAATGTTATTATGCCAAAACCTAACTTAATCATCCTCCTTTTTACTCTTTTTCATTCTGGCGCAATCACATTAAGCCCGTTATCTCCACACACTCATAGTAAGGCTACCGGTTAGTGACTCTGATCCTTTTTTGCATGGGGTTCTGGTACCTAAGTAGTATACCCCTTTTATTCCCCAATTGTAGTTGCGGGGGATCGGACCGTAATCCTCCCTACCAAGTTCAGTACCAGAAACCTCTGAACCAACTAACAACGGGACTTGGAATCTCTTTTTTTGTAGGTTTTATGTAACACCCCTCTAATAACCCGCGGCAAATAATAATTATTAAATCAGAGTAAGCATGCAAGGGGTATCACAATTCATAAATAATAAAACACCACGTCAGTATAGTCATGCATTCACTGAAAACAACTGAAATTATAACACATTAAATAAATCATGTTTTACACAGCGGAATTGAAAACACACAGAGTCAACATTCCTCATAATGTATCTGACTCAATTAACAACCAAATAGAGTTATAACCAACTCAAAGACAAACGTGTTCCCAGTGTTACATCTACCAGAGCATGACACCGACACTATAACTAACAACCGACTTATGAGCTAATCCTCACCAAGTCGCGCCGCTATCCTCAATCTGAAAAATGACAACAAGTAAGGGTGAGTCTCATCACAGTTAACCAATGTTATCACATCATAAATAATAACATATCATAGTTATATCATTCACCCAATCGTTTCATATTCAGACAATCACCATTCATATATCCCCAGATAAACAGACAATCATCACATAACATATACGATCATATTATAACAAATCATGCACATGTATGAAACTGACACTATGCATGTGGTACCAATTATCACCAGTGGAATCATCCACCGACCGATCTATCATCAATTCAGAAACGGCCCTGCCAGCACGAATTCCACACAATGGGAATTCTGCCCCTCGATGAATCCTCTCATCATATAGGATTCAACTCATGTTTATGAATGCATGTAACATATATATAACATACTTTCATCATTACCAATCTATGAGTAGCATCAACTATACTCATTCCATCATCACCATTATCAACAACAAGCATGTTCATATATATATCACATCATTCAACATATTCAATCATCAGTAAACCACAGAATCACATCACAAGGTTTACACAGTACTAAACAGTACACAAATAAACATACCAACAGAAAGTTACACATCATCGAACTTTCCAGAAAATCACAAAACAGAAATTTCACACACAGCACGCCATACGCGTATCATATGGTCCATACGCGTCCATACGCGTATCACCCTGCCTCATACGCGTATCATACGCAATTTACCAGAACACAAAATAGCCTGTAAACCATCCCATACGCGTATCAGCTCTCCATACGCGTATCACCAGAGTCATTTTCCTCTTTCCAAAATTCCATACGCGTATCAGCCTTGCCATACGCGTATCACCAGAATAATTTTCCTCTTTAATTATTCCCATACGCGTATGAGCATCCTCATACGCTCTCATACGCAACACACCAGTACATGGTTCTTGGGACAGGGCAACTGCGTATCATACGCGTATAGCCCCCTTGGGAGTGTCCCCCATACGCGTATCAGCCTCATGCCATACGCGTATGGCACTGTTTCATACGCGAAACACCAGAAAATGCCCAGTAACCTGCAGAATTCGACACAGTCCAAAAACCCATTCGTTCCCACTCATACCAGTCTACGAAATTGAGTCCAAAAACCAGAAAAAATGCATCTAACAGTGTACGAATTCATCCACAAACAATAGCATATGATTCTCTAACCAATTCTATTCATCATACCCTAAATCTATCAATTGTTAGGGATTACAGTTCAAACCCAAATAATGAACACAGATGAATATTTAAGAAATTAGAATCAATCAACCAAACAATATCCCTAATCAACATTACTACTCATAACACGATAATAGAGATTAAATGGAGAGTCCCCCCTTACCTCAGATACTTGTTCTTGATCTTTGGTCTCTCCCTCTACAGATCTCCTTCAGCTCTTCGTGTTCTCAGTCCCTTTGCTCTTTCACGTTCTTTCTTCTTCCCAAATCCCAATTATGAAAATAATAATATTTTAGTAAAAAGGATTATAAAACCACCCTCCCTCTTTTACTAATTACTCATATGACCCAAATGCCATAAACCATCATTTAATCATTATTTTCACAAAATCCCTAATAATTCTAATTATTAATTCAATAATCCAATTAAATTAATATTAAAATTATACGGGTGTTACAACTCTCCCCCACTAAAAGAGTTTTCGTCCTCGAAAACATACCTCAGGTAAAAAGTTCTGGATAAGAGTCCTTCATCTGACTCTCAAGCTCCCAGGTAACATTTCCCTTAGCTGGTCCTCCCCAAGCTACTCTGACCAAAGCTATTTCCTTGCCTCGCAATTGCTTCAGCCTTCGATCCTCAATCCTCACAGGTAAAGTCTCAACCGTCAAGTTATCTTTCACCTGTACATCATCTACTTGGATCACATGGGACGGATCTGAAATGTATTTCCTCAACTGAGATACATGAAACACATCATGCAAATTCGCAAGCATCGGCGGTAAAGCGATACGATAAGCCACTTCTCCCACCCTTTCAGAGATTTGGAATGGTCCAATAAAACGCGGAGTCAACTTCTTCGACTTCAATGCCCGACCAATCCCTGTCATAGGAGTAACTCTCATAAACACATGGTCTCCCTCTCGAAACTCAAGTGTCTTCCTCCTCTGGTCATGATAACTCTTTTGTCGACTCTGAGAAGCTTTCATCTTCTCTTGAATCATTCTAATCTTCTCTGTAGTCTGTTGTACAATTTCTGGACCAATCACAACACTCTCACCAGATTCGTACCAACACAACGGCGTCCTACATCTCCTACCATACAAAGCCTCAAACGGAGCCATGCCAATACTCGAATGATAACTGTTATTGTAGGTAAATTCAATCAAAGGCAGATAACTATCCCAAGTACCTCCTTTTTCCAACACACAAGCACGTAATAAATCCTCTAACGACTGAATCGTCCTCTCAGTCTGTCCATCAGTCTGCGGATGATAAGCAGAACTCAATCTCAGCTTAGTACCCAAAGCTTTCTGCAAACCTTCCCAGAATTTAGATGTAAACCTCGGATCTCTGTCCGACACAATACTCGAAGGAATACCATGAAGACTAACTATCTTCTCAATATACAACTGAGCTAGCTTCTCCATCGGATAATCCATTCTTACCGGTATAAAATGTGCAGACTTCGTCAACCTATCTACCACAACCCAGATAGCTTCACAATTTCTGACAGTTCTCGGCAAACCCGAAACAAAATCCATGGATATGCTATCCCATTTCCACTCAGGAATAAACATCGGTTGCATAAACCCAGATGGTTTCTGATGCTCAATCTTCGACTTCTGGCAAGTCAAACAAGAATACACAAATTCAGCAATTTCTCTCTTCATTCCCGGCCACCAAAACAACTTTTTCAAATCATGATACATTTTAGTAGCACCAGGATGAATACTCAACCCACTACGGTGTCCTTCTTCCAAAATACGCTTTCGGAGTTCATCAACATCAGGAACACAAACTCTGTCACCAAACCTTAGTATACCATTCTCGTCGACTCTGAATTCATTAGTCTTGCCTTGATTAACCAAAGTCAACTTATCAATCAATCCAACATCAGCTTTCTGACCTTCTCTGATTTCTTCAAGAATACCACTAGTCAACTTCAGCATACCCAATTTAACACTAGTAGGAGTACCTTCACACACTAAACTCAAGTCTCTGAACTGTTCAATCAAATCCAATTCCTTCACCATTAACATAGACATATGCAAAGTCTTCCTACTCAATGCATCAGCCACGACGTTTGCCTTACCCGGATGATAATTCAAACCAAAATCGTAATCCTTCAGAAATTCTAACCACCTTCTCTGTCTCATATTCAGCTCTTTCTGATCAAAGAGGTACTTCAAGCTCTTGTGATCACTGAACACCTCAAATCTCGAACCATACAAATAGTGTCGCCACAACTTCAAAACAAACACCACAGCTGCCAACTCCAAATCATGAGTCGGATAATTCCTTTCATGCACTTTGAGTTGTCTCGACGCATAAGCGACCACTTGTTGATTCTGCATCAATACACCACCTAAACCCATCAGTGATGCGTCACAATAGACCACAAATGATTCTGTCGGAATCGGCAAAATCAATATAGGAGCACTAGTCAATCTCCTCTTAAGCTCTTGGAATCCTTCTTCACACTTGGCATCCCAAATAAAGGCTTGTCCCTTCCTGGTCAGTTTAGTTAACGGCAATGCTAACTTTGAAAATCCCTCAATGAACTTTCTGTAATAACCTGCAAGACCAAGAAAACTACGAATCTCTGATACTGACTTCGGAGCTTCCCACTGAGATACAGCTTCTATCTTTGTAGGATCCACAGCAATACCATTCTTAGAGATCACATGTCCAAGAAAACTGACTTCTTCCAACCAGAATTCGCACTTCGACAGTTTGGCAAAAAGTTGCTTTTCTTTCAACAATTCTAACACGGTTCTGAGATGCTCTGAGTGTTCTTCCTCATTCTTAGAATATATCAGAATATCATCTATAAATACCACCACGAACTTATCGAGATAAGGATGAAAGATCCTGTTCATATATTCCATAAAAACACCAGGTGCATTAGTAACCCCAAACGGCATTACAGAATACTCATAATGTCCATACCTCGTTCTAAAAGCAGTCTTCTGAATATCGTCATCTTTCACACGTATCTGATGATACCCAGACCTCAGATCAATCTTACTAAATACACGTGCTCCAACCAGTTGATCCATCAAATCATCGATTCTCGGTAATGGATACCGATTCTTGATAGTAACCTTGTTCAATTGTCTGTAATCTACACACAACCTCATTGAACCCTCTTTCTTCTTTACCAATAACACAGGCGCACCCCACGGCGAAACACTAGGACGAATAAATTTCTTCTCAAGCAATTCCTCTAACTGCTTCTTCAGTTCAGCCAATTCAGACGGCGACATACGGTACGGTGCCATCGACACTGGACTAGTTCCCGGAACCAATTCAATAGAAAACTCCACTTCTCTTTCCGGTGGTAATTCATTCACATCTTCTGGAAAGACTTCTGGAAACTCACACACCACAGGCAATTCGCCACTCGCCACTTTCCCTTTCACATTCATCAATGCAAACAACATAAACACTGCTGCACCATCACCGATAGCCTCATTCACCTGCCTAGCGGTCATCTCCAGATTACCATGACTAACCTCTTCAGGAAAAATCACCGTCTTTGTAAAACAGTTGATATGAACGCGGTTGAACTCCAACCAGTTCATTCCCAGGATTACATCAAGTTCTTTCAACGGAAGGCACACTAGGTCCATCCCGAATTCTCTACCAAAAATGTCAACCGGACAATTCAAGCATGCAGACGAAGTAGTTACTGAACCCGACGCAGGAGTGTCAATAACCATACTTCCATTTATATCAGATATCTCTAGATTCAATCTCATAGCACAATCCAAAGAAATAAAAGAATGAGTTGCCCCAGTATCAATAATTGCAACTAAAGGTGTGCCATGAATGAAACACGTACCTTTAATCAACCTGTCCTCTGGAGTAGTTTCTGATCCGGTCAAAGCAAAAACCTTTCCTCCTGACTGGTTCTTCTTTGGCTTAGGACAATTAGGACTGATGTGACCTTCTTCTCCACAGTTGAAACAAGTCACAATCCTTTTCTTGCAGTCAGCCGCAATATGACCCACTTGGTCACACTTGTAACACTTCCTCTGATCAACCTTGCATTCATTCCTACGATGTCCCATCTCGCCACAATTGTAACACCTGATACGGGCACTGGAATCTCCCCCACTGGGTTTCTTCCAATCCACAGGTTTACCCCTACCATATGGCTTACCTCTATCCATAGGCTTCTTACCCTTTCTGTCAACCAACTCGCGAGAGTGAGATGACTTCAGCTTGATATTATCTTCCTCAAAAATCCTGCTACAATCCACCAGGTCAACAAACTTCCGGATTCTCTGGTACCTGATACCTTGCTTGATCTCGTCACGAAGACCATTCTCAAATTTGACACATTTCGAGAACTCACTGGCTTCGTCCTCATTATAGTGCACATAGTACCTTGCCAATTCCACAAACTTGGCAGCATACTCCGGCACCGACATATTGCCTTGCACCAGTGCCAGAAATTCAACTTCTTTTCTTCCCCTGACATCCTCAGGAAAATACCTCCTCAGAAATTCTCTCCTGAATACAGTCCAGGTAATTGCCGTATCACCAGCATCCAGCTCAGCCTTAGTTGACAACCACCAGTCGTCAGCTTCCTCAGATAACATGTGAGTGCCAAACCTCACCTTAAGGTTCTCAGCACAGTCAATGACTCGGAAAATCCTCTCGACCTCCTTGAGCCATTTCTGAGCACCCTCTGGATCATGCGTGCCTTTGAACATTGGAGGATTGTTTCTCTGAAAATTCCCCAGTTGCCTATCAGCACCAATCCCTGCTCCTACAGTCCCTCCTCCAAGCACACCAGCAATCATGCCCAGAGCCTCAGCGAGTGCATCATCGTTTCTTCCTCTTCCAGCCATTGTTCTGCTTAACCACAAATAACCCAGTCAGAACAAAAGTATCGACAATAACCCGTATTAGTCGCATACACAAAAGACTGACACAAGACTCTGGTCACAACGACCGACTATGCTCTGATACCACTATTGTAACACCCCTCTAATAACCCGCGGCAAATAATAATTATTAAATCAGAGTAAGCATGCAAGGGGTATCACAATTCATAAATAATAAAACACCACGTCAGTATAGTCATGCATTCACTGAAAACAACTGAAATTATAACACATTAAATAAATCATGTTTTACACAGCGGAATTGAAAACACACAGAGTCAACATTCCTCATAATGTATCTGACTCAATTAACAACCAAATAGAGTTATAACCAACTCAAAGACAAACGTGTTCCCAGTGTTACATCTACCAGAGCATGACACCGACACTATAACTAACAACCGACTTATGAGCTAATCCTCACCAAGTCGCGCCGCTATCCTCAATCTGAAAAATGACAACAAGTAAGGGTGAGTCTCATCACAGTTAACCAATGTTATCACATCATAAATAATAACATATCATAGTTATATCATTCACCCAATCGTTTCATATTCAGACAATCACCATTCATATATCCCCAGATAAACAGACAATCATCACATAACATATACGATCATATTATAACAAATCATGCACATGTATGAAACTGACACTATGCATGTGGTACCAATTATCACCAGTGGAATCATCCACCGACCGATCTATCATCAATTCAGAAACGGCCCTGCCAGCACGAATTCCACACAATGGGAATTCTGCCCCTCGATGAATCCTCTCATCATATAGGATTCAACTCATGTTTATGAATGCATGTAACATATATATAACATACTTTCATCATTACCAATCTATGAGTAGCATCAACTATACTCATTCCATCATCACCATTATCAACAACAAGCATGTTCATATATATATCACATCATTCAACATATTCAATCATCAGTAAACCACAGAATCACATCACAAGGTTTACACAGTACTAAACAGTACACAAATAAACATACCAACAGAAAGTTACACATCATCGAACTTTCCAGAAAATCACAAAACAGAAATTTCACACACAGCACGCCATACGCGTATCATATGGTCCATACGCGTCCATACGCGTATCACCCTGCCTCATACGCGTATCATACGCAATTTACCAGAACACAAAATAGCCTGTAAACCATCCCATACGCGTATCAGCTCTCCATACGCGTATCACCAGAGTCATTTTCCTCTTTCCAAAATTCCATACGCGTATCAGCCTTGCCATACGCGTATCACCAGAATAATTTTCCTCTTTAATTATTCCCATACGCGTATGAGCATCCTCATACGCTCTCATACGCAACACACCAGTACATGGTTCTTGGGACAGGGCAACTGCGTATCATACGCGTATAGCCCCCTTGGGAGTGTCCCCCATACGCGTATCAGCCTCATGCCATACGCGTATGGCACTGTTTCATACGCGAAACACCAGAAAATGCCCAGTAACCTGCAGAATTCGACACAGTCCAAAAACCCATTCGTTCCCACTCATACCAGTCTACGAAATTGAGTCCAAAAACCAGAAAAAATGCATCTAACAGTGTACGAATTCATCCACAAACAATAGCATATGATTCTCTAACCAATTCTATTCATCATACCCTAAATCTATCAATTGTTAGGGATTACAGTTCAAACCCAAATAATGAACACAGATGAATATTTCAGAAATTAGAATCAATCAACCAAACAATATCCCTAATCAACATTACTACTCATAACACGATAATAGAGATTAAATGGAGAGTCCCCCCTTACCTCAGATACTTGTTCTTGATCTTTGGTCTCTCCCTCTACAGATCTCCTTCAGCTCTTCGTGTTCTCAGTCCCTTTGCTCTTTCACGTTCTTTCTTCTTCCCAAATCCCAATTATGAAAATAATAATATTTTAGTAAAAAGGATTATAAAACCACCCTCCCTCTTTTACTAATTACTCATATGACCCAAATGCCATAAACCATCATTTAATCATTATTTTCACAAAATCCCTAATAATTCTAATTATTAATTCAATAATCCAATTAAATTAATATTAAAATTATACGGGTGTTACATTTTACAACCGTTGAGTTAAGTGACCGGGTGAGGGTCACCAAACTTAGAAGGTGCGTTCCTTTTTTTTTTAAACTTGGATCACTCGCTTATTTTCATCGGCCTCCTTACGTAGAGCATGTGTGAGATGGTGTCGACTGCAAACATAAACTACTCAAGAGCTATTAAAGAATGATAATTCAAGGCTATGTCATAATAAGTATTCAAATTAACTTCCATATGCAGGAGACTTACGGTGTTAAGACGATACCGATCTTGTGAACTTTTCCCAAGTCTCCACAACTAACCACAAATTAATCTATAGCCTAAAACTTTCAAAAATATACTTTTTTTAAGAACTGAAAACAAAACAAAAACAAAACAAAAATTGAAAGAAAACAAAACAAATAAATGATTCCCTCCCCCACACTTAAGACATACATTGTCCTCAATGAAAGAACATAAATATAAAATAAGAGTGAGAGAAAGGAAAGAACACACCCGAGTAGTCAAGGAGGATATGTGATCACATAAGAAGCATTTCCCAAAGAGATATATTCTACACTTTCTTCTTCCAAAGTGGGGATCTCATGGAGTAGCTTTGGGTAATGCCCATTGAACTTGAAATTTTTATTAGTGCCTTCGGCATTTATTCCAGGATCAAAGAAGAATCTTCGATAAGTAAAAGTGTTGAATGGGCACGTGATATTCTTTTCCACAACATCAGAGATCAAAAGATTGAGGGGCTGTCTCACTACTTTTGTTTCATCTTCCCCTTCAATTGAGACCCTATGCAAAATCATAGATGGACTAATATCAGAAATTTCAGTCAAAGTCCACCTAATCACCTTATTATGCTTCTTTAAAACCTGCAATAACTTATTTTCTTGATCAAAATCAAGGTTAGAAGAAATTATAATCGAGAGTTTTTCATTACTCTCTAAATAAGCGTATTTCAAATTTTTAGGAAGTTGCTTCAACTCGGGGGAAGGTGGCTGCTCAATGGAAGGAGTGCTTGAGGTTGCCGGGATGTCAAGAGTATCAGCTGCATGAACAGCTTCGTCGATAAGAACTTCACCTGTGGTAAATGTGTTACCCTGCAAGGCAGCATCAATCTCAGCACATACAACACAAATGTTAGTGTCAGTATAATCAGAACATGAGTAAACATCATCAAAATCAGACAGTGATGGAAAATCAGATGCAAGAAAATCATTACGAATATCATCAACATTTTCAGAAAGCAACTCTATTTGAAAATTAGATTGTTCTTCCAAGGGTTGTTGGTTTGATCCTTGAGCTTGCTGCATGGCATTCATCAAACTGGAAAGTTGTCCAATTTGTGTTTGCAAAGTCTGAAGAGTAGAATCTATTTGTTGTTGATACTGGAGATTATTTGCTGCCATTTGTTTGACAATATCCTCTAGTGAAGGTTCGGTAGGTGCAGAGCACACAACCTGAAATTCATTCAGATGCTTATGCGGATCCTCACCTGCAAAACCATTAAACCTAGGCAACAAATGTATCAAACCATATTTTAATTCAAAAGGTGCATCAGCTGCGGGATACTCAATACATAAACTATTATAGTTCGCACCAGGGGTAGCCAACTGTCTCAAAGTTCTTTGTTCAGCCATGTTATCAACAAACACAGAGATATCAACTATGTCCCAAACAGGCAGAAACAAATAGAAAGAAGAAAAACGATTAAAATAAATTCAAAAAAATATAAAAACACAAAATTTAATCTAATTAAGACAAATAAGAATTTTGGGACTTTTTTTGGATTTTTTTCGACTCTATGAAAACAGTAAAAAATTCATTTAAAATAGAAAAACGATGAATTTTTAGATTTGACGTCGACTTCCCTTCCTCTTTTAGAGCAAGGGAATATTGATCGCATGATTTTTCTGCTCCCAATAGGCAAAAAAGAATATCGATCGGACTCAATTTTCCCAAAAACCGATTTTTCGACTCAAAAAGGCGTTATGGCCGAAACCGCGAGGAACCTATGGCCTAAACGCACGAACACTCAACCTGAGACTCTAAAATCAGTTAATAACGACAAGAATCCCCGACAACGGCGCCAATTTGTTCCGCTGTCGCACGCGGGTCAAAAACGAGTATTTTGAAAACGTAATATAGCGACAATGACTCGAGTCGTATCGCAAGGATTCTTGTTTTGTTATTAACTAATATAAATAAAATTGGGGTTTATGGTTTTAGATCGATTTATGAACAATAGAGCAAATAAGAGATTAAAATAAGTGATTATAAAATAAGCTAAAACGACAATTTGCTGATTCGGTTCCTATCTATCATTGATTATTGTAATTCCAACCTCCTAAGCAGATTATCTATTCCTATTCGATCATAATATCCATTGACAAGCGCAATTGATAGTATAAGTTGTATGTTCCTATTATCCGAATTAAGCAAACGGGATTAAGTTTCATGAATTAAGCAAATATGAATTAAACGGACACGATAATGAATTAAGCAAATGATAACGTGACTATAGTTAGGATCATACAACCAATCGAATTAAATCAATATAGTCTATGCAAATCGAATTAAGCAAGCAAGAGACATAGATTAATATTGAAAGGAATAGAACTGAATTATAATTATAATAACCTCAAGGTCGGAACCTGAATACAACAATTTGTCTCAAAGGAATTAGTTCTCCGTGGAATTTGTACAAACTTGACTCATAATTTCTTGAATAATAAAAACGTAACAATGAACATTAGTGGCCAGACCTAGGTAAATGAGAGAAACAATAATTCAGGTCATAACCCAACTGGGTCAAACAAACATAACTCAGGCCCAAAACTAACGATCCAAAACTAAATAAAACTAATGCTGCAGCTTCAAACGAAATTCTGGAAAATAAGCGCTCCGAATCTGACTTTGACTCCAACACGAAAGTTGTAGCTCTTTCTCTTAGATTTCCGGTGATTATTAGAACGCCTCAATCGGATTCCCGGAGCTCCACTTATGATCATTTTAGTGCAGACTACTAATGCTGAAAATAAAGTGCGAAAATCAAATTAAACCAAAAATAAACTAAATTAGAAAAACATTATAAAACATAAAAGTAAACAAAGAAAATCAAAGAAATGCTTAAGAATAAACACAGGAGAATGTGCATTAAAATGCACTGATCAAGCATGTTGATGCTGAAATGCATATCCCTGATGAAGTCGAAGAAGAAGCATAAGATGCTGAGGAAATTGAGGAAACTGTCGATGACTACCTATTGTCGAGAGATAGGTCGAGAAGAGCCATCAAGACACCTCAGAGACTTGGATATGCAGATCTTATAGCTTATGCCTTAATCTCTGCAAGTGAGGTTCTAGACGAAGAACCTAGAGACTACAAGGAAGTTATGAGGAGTCGAAATAAGACTGAATGGCTGAAGGTCATGGATGATGAGATGAAATCTCTTCATGATAATCATACCTGGGAACTGATCAAGAAACCTACTGGGGCAAGGTTAGTCAGCTATAAATGGATTTTTAAAGTTAAGGAAGGAATCGAAGGAGTGACGTCAAAAAGATACAAGGCAAGGTTAGTTGCAAGGGGTTTCACTCAGAAAGAAGGTGTCGACTTCAATGATGTGTTTTCTCCTGTAGTGAAGCATAGGTCCATTCGAATGTTGCTTGCCATGGTGGCACAATTCGACCTTGAACTGGAACAGATGGATGTGAAGACTGCGTTCTTGTATGGTGATCTAGATGAAACAATCCTGATGAGGCAACCTAAAGGGTATGTCGAAAAGGGGAAGGAAGAATATGTGTGCAAACTGAAGAGATCTTTATATGGGCTGAAACAATCTCCTCGACAGTGGAATAGGAGATTCGACAAGTTCATGGCACGCATAAGTTTCATTAGAAGTCAGTTCGACCACTTTGTTTACTTTCGATTTCGACCTGGTAATTCATTTGTTATTTTGTTGCTTTATGTGGATGATATTCTCATAGCAAGCAACAATGTCAAAGATGTGATGAGGGTGAAGGCTGAACTCAATAAGGAGTTCGATATGAAGCATCTGGGAGCTTCTTCTAGGATTCTTGGAATTGACATTCGAAGAGATAGAAAGAAGTCGAAGTTATGCTTATCTCAAGAGGCATATCTATGAAAGATTCTCGAAAAGTTTGGTATGTCAAATTCGAAGTCAGTTGTGACTCCAACAAACCCTCAATTCAAGTTGAGTATTGATCAGTGTCCCAGTACTGATGTCGAAAGAGCCTATATGAATAGCATCCCATATGCTAATATAGTTGGTTCTTTGATGTATGCTATGGTCTGTACTAGACCCGACATAGTATATGCAGTAAGTCTTGTAAGCAGGTACATGACGAACCCTGGAAAGGCTCACTGGCAAGCATTGAAGTGGATTTTAAGGTACATAAATGGGTCTCTGAACAGAGTCCTAATTTATGGTGGAGCCTTGGGTGAAGATAGTAAAGTAGAAATTGAAGGATATGTCGACTCTGATTATGCAGGTTGTATGGATTCCAGAAAATCTATTTCCGGATATGTTTTCACTATGTTTGGCACATCAATTAGTTGGAAAGCAACACTTCAGAAGGTTGTTGCTCTATCAACCACTGAAGCGGAGTATATTTCCCTAACTGAAGCTGTGAAAGAAGCATTGTGGCTTGAAGGTTTTGCGAAAGAGCTGAATCTTCAAGATCGAGATATCACTGTTAAATGTGATAGTCTGAGTGCAATACACCTGTCGAAGAATTCAGCCTATCATGAGCGAACTAAGCACATTGATGTGAGGCTGCATTTCGTCAGAGGAGTAATCGAGCGTGGAGAAGTTCAAGTGCTGAAGGTTTCGACTGAAGACAATGCTGCTGATATGATCACCAAGACATTGTCGAGTTGCAAGTTTTTCCACTGTATGCAGTTGATAAAGCTGCATGAAGAAAGCTAGTTTGTTCCCATGATGTTGTAGAGTTAGGTCCAAGGTGGAGATTTGTGAGATATTGGATCGAACTCTAGTATGGTCGAAGGGTAGCTTCTTGGTTCGACAGGATTAAGCATGAAGTCGAAGGTTGTTCACATGCTTGTGTCAAAGATGCTAGGGTTGTTAGCATGTTAAATTAGGTTTTAGTGTTTAAACTCTAATTTGTTAAGTTAGCTTGTTTATTAAGTTGGCTTGTGTAATGGGCCTTGTGGAAAAAGCCCATTAGTTAGTATGTTAGGTTTTATTATAGATAGCATACTAGTCTCTCATCATTGCTAAGCTGCAAATCCTAATTTAGGGTGAGAGAGGTTATTTGTTATTCTTGTAAACTTGTAATCTTGTTTTAAAAGAAAGTAAAAGAATAGCAGTTATAACCAATTCTTGTGTTCTTCTCATCTTCCCTAATTCCTAGTATATTTTGTTCTTGACATCGTTTTTCACAACAGTTTATATTTTAGATTTCCTTTTGTTATTCTTTACCATTGTTTGTTTCACATTGTGCTATTTTCCATCCATTATTTTCATATTTCATTACTAACATTTTTTGTTTAGTGTGAGGTACTATCATGAGGCATTTGGACTTTCAAATCACCACTTTTTTTAGATATCTAACATCTTTAATAACATATTTAATAACAAAATTATATTTTGTATTAAAAAATCTTATTGATCTAAATGTTTTTACGGGTACCAAACATTTTTCTATACATTTAATCATTATTTTTTTTATGGGTGTCAGACATTTTCTATACATTCAATTATTATTTATTTCACGGGTACCATACATTTTTCTATATATTCATTTATTTATATTTTACGGGTACCAGACATTTTTCTATACATTTAATTATTATTTATTTCATAGGTACCAGGCATTTTTCTATACATTTAATTATTTAATTTTTACGGGTACCAGACATTTTTCTATACATTCAATTATTATTTTTTTCATGAGTACCAAACATTTTTCTATACATTCAATTATTATTTTTTCATGGGAACCAGACATTTTTCTATTCATTCAATTATTATTTTTTCGCGGGTATCAGACATTTTTTTATACATTCAATTATTATTTTTCATGGGTTCCAGACATTTTTCTATTCATTCAATTATTATTTTTTCACGGGTACCAGTCATTTTTTATTAGAAGATATACATCTGAAACAAAGGTGTGTCCTGTACCAGAACTCGTGCAAATGCACGGGTTTGTTACTAGTTGTGTATGTAGATGATATTGTCATAACTGATAGTGCTCAACAGAGAATACTCTGGTTGAAACGACATCTCTCAAATCAATTTTAGACAAAAGACCTTGGTAAACTCCGCTATTTTTTGGGTATTGAGGTAGCTCAATCTAAAGATAATTTGGTGATTTCTCAACAGAAATATGCTATGGGTATTTTGGAAGAAACGGGTTTGTTGATTGCTAAACTAATTGATACTCCTATGAATCCAAGTGTCAAACTCCTATCTAATCATGGGGAGCCTCTATTTGACTCAGGAATGTATAAGAGGTTGGTTGGAAAAATAAATTATCTCATAGTCACTCGTCCTGACATTTCTTTTGCAGTTAGTGTGGTAAGTTAGTTCTTAAATTCTCCTTTCTAGGAACACATGGATGTTATTGTTCGGATTCTGAGATACATCAAATGTGCTCTAGGAAAAGGTCTCATGTATGAAGATAAAAGACATATTCAGATAGTTGGATACTCTGATGGTGATTGGGCATGGTCACTCATCGGTAGACGGTCCACCTATGGGTATTGTGTACTTGTTGGAGAAAACCTTATATCTCGCAAAATTAAGAAACAACATAGTTGCAAGATCAAGCGCCGAGGCAAAGTATAGGGCAATCGCATTGGCAACATGTGAACTCAATTGGTTAAAGCACCGAGGCAACTTATAGGGCCATCAAATTGAAGAAGCATGACCAATGACACTTGTTTGTGATAATCACGCTGCATTGCACATTTCTAACGATTACACTAAAATTTCTATAAAAAGGACAATAGACGTCAAATCAAATACACAAAAACTTCCTTTAAAACTTCATATCTCATCTCTAACGATTACTGATTAAGCGTTAGAGTGTGTGTATCCTCCTCTATTCAAAGATAACACATGTGTAAGTTAGAGAGTGATATTTGAAACAACGAAAAACAAAAAATAAGACACTTTCAAAAATAAATTTCCCCATTGGAAGGAATACTTAAAAATATAAATTTATTTTCTTTCCTTATATCATCAATTATAATAGAGATATTTTTAACAAATTTCATTACAATTATCTTTCTTAATAGCTGTAAAATTTGTTAGGGTCTTATGATAAAAGAAGAGGGATTACTACAAGATTAAAAAAACAAAAAACAAAAATTAAAGGACATTGTATTAAATTAATACTAAGATACTATTTTGTTACCAAAATATCTTCTTTTTTTTTTTATTTATCAAAGCGAACCGGTCTAAAATTAAAAATGAAATACAAGTACAGGTGTCCTAATTAATGGTAGTACGGTTTATAATTTGTGTCAAACTTAGTTGGTAAACCATGCAAGGAAACTTATGTCACGTTAAATTAAATATTCCTCCACTCATTTCCTCGTTTCGTGTTAATGTTGTTTTCTGCAACAATTCTCAACAAGTATTTATTGGAACTCTTCAAGTTTTGACCGAAATGTGTTCAGAAATTTAATTCAAAGAATAATTCAACCAATTATGACACCCAATTTGGATGCATGCAATATGTGTTTTACAAAGCCTGCCAGAATAAACGCAAAGTTCTATTTTTAAGCACCCTCATTTGTGCAACAGTTTTTACCTAAGGGGTTTAGTGTAGTAGAGCTTGCGATTATCGATCTTGAAAGTCAATAGATTGTTAAAGCTGTTTTTATTAAGATATTGGTAACCCCGTCCTAATAGACTTTTTCTGATACGCATGGGGGGTTGTTGAGCAGCAAAGTTTAAATTTGAAGCAAAGATTAAAATTTGGGTAGGGCGGTAACATGTGCTTTTAAGAAAAAATTTAAAGAATAAAAAGATTAGAAATTTTATTTTGCAAATACTTTTTTCCGAAAGGCGAGAGTGGTATTTGCAAACATTTTAAAATTTTTTTGAAAATATCATATTATAAATAAATTCAAAAGTTCATAATTTAAATTCAAATTTTACATATAGGTCTCACACACAATAAAATAGTACATAATTATAAAATATAATTGCAAACAAAAGTTCAATCGCAACATAATCTAATTGAATAATTTATAAAAAATAATTTTATTGTCTACTAAATTTAATTTCAATAAAAGAAAAATTGTTTCAATATTGGGATCACCTTCTTCAATATCAAAATCATCGGTAACAAAATCAATCGCATCTACAACAATTTTTTATTTTTTATTTTATTTTTCATTAAAATAGTCAAAATGACGTTGTTTTAATTTTTTTAAATAAAAAAATAAAAAAATGCATTTAAACCGCCGGTTCACAAAAACTGCTGGTTTTAGCGGTTTTGGCCGGTTCACACCGGTTCAATGATATTTCCGATCCAGCTATTGAATCAGACCGGTTACCTGGTCGGTTCCTGATTCGACCGATCCGACCGGCCGATCCGGCCCGGTTTTTAAAACACGCATAAATTCCTTAAAAACAATATAATAAATAATTATATCATGTGCATATATAATTTTGTGCATTTTTATGTACATATAAAAGAATCACCGATATTTATCACATTTCTAAATTATATGATGTTTTACTTATTCATGCTCCTAATCTACATGAATGAATTTAATTGAATGAGTGTTAAGAGTATCTTTTAGGTATTAAGCTACCCTACAATTTCCCTTAATCAGAAAGAAACAAACAAAAGTAGAAGTGGCGGGGAAATGAAATAGAATATTAGAAATAACACAAGAGTTTAACAACATAAGTACAAGGAAAATAGAATCATTCACATGTAAGAAGTGTTCAAGTGAATCATTTTTTCTTTCCTATGACAAATTAGCTGAATACAATTTAGAAGAGATATGTCTCTGAGTTGATGCTTTAGATTTCTAATTCATATTATAAAATGTTAATTTATTTAAGAATTTAATTGAAATACATATACATAGTATAATTTTTTTTATATGATTAATAAATAGTAACGGTTAGATCTTAAATTATAATTGATTTTTATTTTAAATATATTTAATATAATAATTATGAATGGTTGTAATAAATTGATTATGTAAAATTTTATATACATAATACTTAATCTCTTTATTTTATAAGTGAAAATCAATTAAAATATCATTTTATTTCTGTTACTACTATGCTTATAATTATGATTAATTAAATAATATTTTAAACTATAAAGTCTTTTTTAAATATTACTATCTCACGTGCTCTTCAATGATATATGTCTTACATTTTTGTTGTTATTGTCATGTGTTTTTTTTAAAACTAAAAACGACAATCATTCTTTCAAATTGATTGTATACATCGAATAATACAAATTTAAATTTTTTATAAATTAAAAAGGATGAATCTGCGAACAAACTCACAACACTCACGTTAATAGTATATAATGGCAAAATGCTTACAAATGTGACAAAGCTTACAAATATGAAAAAATTGAAATGCTCAAAATATCCAGGTCTCCCAGTCTGCAGTGTTGACGACGTCAAAGTCATTGATTAAATATGCACTGAGTCAAAACTAATATGTCAATCTAAACTGAACAAACACCGCACAAAGAAGGGAAGACAAAATAATGCCGCGGTAAGACGGCGACCAACACAACGACGTACTAATTAAGACTAGGAAATCACAAAGAAAAAAGTAAAAATTATATGTGAAATCACTTATTTGAATGAAAGGGAAAGGAAAAAGAATTTAGATGGGTGATTTTGGATTAAAAAATTGACCCTAAAACCTTCCCTCTTTAGTGGATGAAGAAAAAGAGAAAACTAGGATGGAAGAAATAATGGAGACGGCTACCATTCTTATAAAGCTTTATCCATTGTCATGTGTTTTTAACAAATATATCTCATGTTTGTAAAATTATTTATTTGTGTATTGTGAAATAAATTCAAACTAAATTATATTTGTATAGTAGTTTTTTTAATGAAGAATAATATTAATAATTGAGAGTAATGAATCTGAACAAGATTATAGCCAAGTAGACGATTAACACAACTAGTACCAAAAACCACATCAAAGAAAACAAGAAACAACAAAAAGAAAAAGAAAAAAAGTATAAGTACAAAGCCACAAACGAACAGGCCACCACAAAAAATGTCCTCCTAAGAAGAAGTTGTCCTCAAAGAACTACACTAGAGAGAGAGAGAGAGAGAGAGAGAGAGAGAATTTGACCTCAAGTCACAAGACAACAAACATCGAATAAGAAGCCAAGAAGGGAACACAAAGGACTACATTCTCTCTATAAATCAGGCCAAAATCTCGATATGATATTGGTTAATTCAAAGGATAGGACTCTTGAGCCATTTTCTGAAGGTGCAGGAGCTCTCATCTAATATTCTTAAGAACCATTTCCAAGACCAAAAAAAATTGTTTCTCCTTCATTCCTTATGTTTCTCATAATAAACAAAAACACAGCCTCATTTCTAACCCTCTAGATACTACAAACCACAACATGTCAGATCATAGAAAAATCACTCTTAGACTTCGCCCTGCCTCCTAAAAAAGGAAACTCTCAAAAAGAAGACTGGGATCCTTAGGAAGGACTATTTAGAACCCCAACCATCTGAAAACCATTTGCTAAACACTACTAACTAAGTCACGAGTAACAAACAAGCGAACAACAGACTTTAGGAAGTCACCACAAATAGGAAAAACAGCAAGTCAGATGTCAACAATCACCTTTATCTTGAATAAATTCTTTCTAGACGGAAATCTATCGATCGAGGAGGAGATGTCAAGAAAAAATCACCTTTATCTTGAATAAATTCTTTCTATACGAAAATCTATCGATCGATTTATTGGGTATGGTCCATAGTGAAGATGACCCTTCTATGTTTTATCGTCACTTAATCCAAGGGTGTATCTATCTTATTGTGTATGTAGATGATATTGACATAACTGATAGTGCTCAACAGAGAATACTCTGGTTTAAACGATATCTCTCGAATCAATTTCAGACAAAAGACCTTGGTAAACTCCGCTAATTTTTTGGTATTGAGGTAACTCAATATAAAAATAATTTGGTGATTTCTCAACAGAGATATACTATGAGTATTTTGGAAGAAACGGGTTTGTTGATTGCTAAACTAATTGATACTCCTATGGATCCAAGTGTCAAACTCCTACCTAATCAGGGGGAGCCTCTATCTGACTCAGGAATGTATATGAGATTGGTTGGAAAAATGAATTATCTCATAGTCACTCGTCCTGACATTTCTTTTGTAGTTAGTGTGGTAAGTTAGTTCTTAAATTATCCTTTCTAGGAACACATGGATGTTATTGTTCGGATTCTGAGATACATCAAATGTGCTCCAGGAAAATGTCTCATGTATGAAGATAAAAGACATATTCAGATAGTTGGACTTGGATACGCTGATGTTGATTGGGCATGATCACTCATTGATAGACGGCCCACCTATGGGTATTGTGTACTTGTTGGAGAAAACCTTATATCTCGCAAAATTAAGAAACAACGTAGTTGCAAGATAAAGCGCTGAGGCAAGCAAAGTATAGGGCAATCACATTGGCAACATGTGAACTCAATTGGTTAAAGCGCCGAGGTAAAATATAGGGCCATCAAATTGAAGAAGCATGACCAATGACACTTGTTTGTGATAATTACACTGCATTGCACATTTCTAACGATTACACTAAAATTTCTATAAAAAGGACAATAGACGTCAAATCAAATACACAAAAGCTTCCTTCAAAACTTCATATCTCTCATCTCTAACGATTACTGACTAAGCGTTAGAGTGTGTGTATCCTCCTCTATTCAAAGATAACACATGTGTAAGTTAGAGAGTGATATTTGAAACAACGAAAAACAAAAAATAAGACACTTTCAAAAATAAATTTTCCCATTGGAAGGAATACTTAAAAATATAAATTTATTTTCTTTCCTTATATCATCAATTATTATAGAGATATTTTTAACAAATTTCATAATACAAATATCTTTCTTAATAGCTGTAAAATTTGTAAGGGTCTTATGATAAAAGAAGAGGGATTAGTACAAGATTAAAAAAACAAAAAACAAAATTTAAAGGACATTGTATTAAATTAATACTAAGATACTATTTTGTTGCCAAAATATCTTCTTTTTTTTTATTTATCAAAGCGAACCGGTCTAAAATTAAAAATGAAATACAAGTACAGTTGTCCTAATTAAAGGTAGTACGGTTTATAATTTGTGTCAAACTTAGTTGGTAAACCATGCAATGAAACTTATGTCACGTTAAATTAAATATTCCTCCACTCATTTCCTCGTTTCGTGTTAATGTTGTTTTCTGCAACAATTCTCAACAAGTATTTATTGGAACTCTTCAAGTTTTGACCGAAATGTGTTCAGAAATTTAATTCACAGAATAATTCAACCAATTATGACACCCAATTTGGATGCATGCAATATGTGTTTTACAAAGCCTGCCAGAATAAACGCAAAGTTCTATTTTTAAGCACCCTCATTTGTGCAACAGTTTTTACCTAAGGGGTTTAGTGTAGTAGAGTTTGCGATTATCGATCTTGAAAGTCAATAGATTGTTAAAGCTGTTTTTATTAAGATATTGGTAACCCCGTCCTAATAGACTTTTTCTGATACGCATGGGGGGTTGTTGAGCAGCAAAGTTTAAATTTGAAGCAAAGATTAAAATTTGGGTAGGGCGGTAACATGTGCTTTTAAGAAAAAATTTAAAGAATAAAAAGATTAGAAATTTTATTTTGCAAATACTTTTTTCCGAAAGGCGAGAGTGGTATTTGCAAACATTTTAAAATTTAAGTGTATGTTTGCATGAGCGTTTTAATTAGGGGTGTTCAAAATCAAACCAACCCAATAAAAAACCGCAAACCAAACTAAACCAAACCAAAACCGCAAAAAACCGTATTTGGTTCGGATTAGCTTGAATCATCTTTTAACAAAACCGCACGGTTCGGTTCGGTTTGCGGTTTTTATTTTGTAAACCAAACCAAACCGAATCAAACCGCATTATGTTACAACCTAACTTTTACTTAACTCACATCCAACCCAAACTTAAATATATTACACCTTAGCCTTATGATTACGAATAATTTTATCATTCTTACACATATGCGTTTAGTCTCAATCTTCTCAAATCTCTAATAGTATTATCGCGTTTTCTCGAATCTCTAATTTTATCAAATTTTATATTATTTTATACTATTATTTTATGTTTATTATTTTACTTTTGTCTAATTTAATTTTTACATATGAAATAGAAAGTTGTTTTAAAAATATGACGAGTTTTGTTACTATTTGATAGTGTATGATTGTCTAAATACAAAGTTATGTTGTCATCTATATGTATATGTATGGTTCAATAAAATATTTGTAAAAAACCGAACCAACCGAACCGAATCAAACCGCATTAGTTTGGTTTGGTTTGGTTTGGATTTTTTTTAAAAGTTAACCGAACCAAACCAAACCGTATGATTTTTTCTTTTGCGGTTCGAATGATTTTTTTCGTCAAAACCGCCCAAACCGCACCGCGAACACCCCTAGTTTTAATTATTTAATATTACATTTCAATATACTTTTTAATGTGATTTTAAGAAGTTTCGAATCTAAAATTATGTGTTTAATGTGGTTTTATGATGTGATTTGATTTAATTTGACTCATTATCAAACAAATACTAGTGAGCAGATACCAATCGTTAGTTGGTTCAGTGGTGATTAACACTGAACTTGGTAGTGAGAATCACGGTTCGATTCCCCGCAACTGTGATCGGGAGGGGGAACCACTAGACTAAATACATTAATTATTCAATAAATTTAAAAAACTAAATTTAGTGTACACAGTCTCTCCACCTCTTCTTTTTTCAATTTTTTTTGTTTTTAATATATTAAAAAATAAAGAGTAATTAGTTATATACAATATGCACAAGGAGTGTAACAGAAAATGCTAATAAAAAAGCTAAAAACTACTAACAAACAGTGCAATAAGCATGGAACCAAAACAACCAATACTTAAGAGTAAAATTCCCACCACATCATCTCTAATATATTGTTAGTGCTTCCACCATTATGTAAGAGTAATGATACATTACAACTTTGTAGAATTGTTAGAATATTGTAAAATTGTTGTTAACTTCTTTTAATTTTTTAATGTTAACATTGTTTCTAAAAAATATATATATAAAAATAATAAAATATTTGTGTCATTTTGACTGAAAAATATTAAAATATTTTTAAGATTTGATGGGAGAGAATGAAGAATGGTGGTCATACTTTTTAGAGGCGGAGAGGATTTTGGCTTGTCCTTGGCATAAAGGAGACGACTTGATCGGAGAGACGGAGGATAATACGAATAGGGGTTTTGTGTAGATCATCATGAGATGATGGTGGCACTTTAAGTTGGACTTTAGAATAATCTTGGAGGATTTCCATGAGTATTAAATAAGTTGGACTTTAGAATAATCTATGGAGGATTTTTTTTTAGTATTAAATGGTGGTGATAGTCTTAGAAGGATATCATCCAAGTGTTTGATCTTCTCGAGAAGGTGTCAGGATATAGGTGAATTTAGTTGAATTGAATGTTGTACAAAGTTAGTATCATTGTGCTTCTTCCTAATGACGCATAAAGTGTAGGATATAAGACTCCTTACACAAGAGGGGAGATTGTGGAGATTTGACAAAGTTTAAAACTATTTTATAAGATAGTTGAAAATAAGTTAGTTGAAATTCAAAGTAAGCAGAAAAATAAAAGAGATAATGAAAGAGAAATAACATCGAAGAATTATACAGGTTCGGCCAAGAAGACCTAACCATGTCTTTAAGAATTGATCTTAAGAATATTCACTGTGCTTGAGAACTTTTAGAAGGTCATACTCACGAACCCCCTTAAATAAGGAAATGAAGTTTTAGGCTAACTTATAATCAGACAATGAACACAACTTGAAACGGTTAGTCTTCACATCGAACTAAGACAAAGTTTTGAGTTGGCAATCCTTTAAACTAAACTAGGGTTTTATACAGGCTAACCACAAATCAAACCGGTATTTATACCAAAATGATCTTAAACCTATTGAGTTTTTATACCCGGTTGAACTCAAAAACCAAGTGAGATTTTATATCAGGCTCATCTCGAACTGATATAGCTTTCAAGAACCGTTGTAGAGATTATTTTTTGATGATCTTCACAAACCAAAAGAGAGCTTTTTCTTCAATGGCAGAGCTTACAAACCAATTGGAGACTAAAACTAATCCCCAAATACAAATAATAGCTTTTTAAATGGTTTAGCTTAAAATCAAATTAACCACTTCCTATGAAAGAATTATTTACTCAAGAAAAAAAATCCACTCTTGATAAATTTACAATTTTTCTCTCACCTAGAACAATATTCTTCACTAAACTCAAGAACACTCTTGAAACATTATAGCTAAAATATGTAAGAAAATAAGAAAGATTTATAGGGATGATGAAAGAAATGAAAAGTTAGATTTTTCACGTTTTTTGGATTTGAAAAAGTGATAGAGAATCTCTCTGTTCAATGAGTGGTATAAATTTGGAAATAATCCATGAACCAAATTAATGCTTTAATTGATTAAGGTTAATCAATTTGTTGTAGCCTAAAATGAAAGGTTTAGATATAGAGTCGTTACCAATCACTAAGAGATTCTCATAATCGATTATATACTCCATAATTCATCTTTTAATCAATTATGCCAAAATTCTAATCGATTAGACAGTTTAGAAAAAGTCCCTTAGTCAATTAAACACTTTTCTAATCAATTGGCTAGGCCTCAAAATTATTTTTTCGTGATATAATTAAAAAAAAAAGGCTTCTCAATGATTTGTGTGTGTATGTGTATGTGTTTCTTTGTGATTTAGTCATATTATTTCTAAAAATGTCCTTCTGTTTTTACAAGACACTGATAACTTAAACAGACACGATCGATCAGGTGACTCAAAATTGGACCACTTTATGCAATTGTTTCAGTTTGTTAAATTACATATCGAAAGTATTTTTCAATGTGTTCTAGAATGAATGCGTAGGATATAACTTTAAGATTTTTTTGTGAATAGTAAAAGTGCATGAAATGATAAATTGATTAAAAATTTTAAAGGGATTGAAAATCTAAAAATTATAGAAATACAAATATAATTGTAAAGATATAAGATAAAATTTTCTATCTTTGGAGTAACAAGTCAACAAACAACTCATAATTCACGGTATAATAATACTTATATTTATGTACTTTTTATCAATAAAAATTACTAAAAATATTTATTTGAAATAGTATCAAAAACAAAATAGAAATATTTCCCCTAATTATGAAATGTTATTTTCATTCACTCATATTTGGACACTTGGCACTACTGATAATACAATTTGGTCCAACAAAATTTAATTCCTCTCCGAGAAAAACAGTCAATTTATAAAAGAAAGTTTACGAACAATCTATTACATGTATGATGTTGTCATCGAGCTCTTAAGTGTTTAAATCAAACACGTATATGATATAAACACATACACGTGGCTTTAAAAAAAAGACATAAAATTTACTTATCTTGTATCCTAGATCAAGTACTTGTGACTTGTGAGCTAGTTATATCCAAGCATTCCCAAGTAGATGTGAACATGAATACATGATCTAACACAAAAGAGGTATTTGTGCAAAACCTAAGGAGACACGACCTTGGTAGTTGTTGGACAAGAATGGCTCAAATGTTTAGTGCATATGAGATAAAAGGGGTTCTTATTGGTCATGTTTATAGATTATATAGGTTGTGTCAATAATGCAACGTGGTTTTGAACACTCTCCTCACCTATGTCAACTAAATATTCAAATCATTTATCACAATTCAATTTTCTACAACTAATCCTAACAACTTTAATTGTGTCTTTTTTATATAGATTCCTTCTACATGATGTAAATATGTTTGAAATATTGTAGGACACACTATTTGTAAACACTTCATTTATGAGAAAAGTATATCTTCTTTTTTGTTTTTCAATTCTTATTCTTTTATTGAAAAATTAAAATTTCATAATTTATTTAAATTATATAATTTTGATTCTTTAATAAAAGAAAAATAAAGAGTAAGAAAAGGATAAAATCTTATGATTTAGAGAGGTGGAAAGGATGTGTCTCGATCACTTTTAAACAAGGGTCGTGGTATTAGGTTGTGTTGAGGTCATTTCACACCGTGTAAATTTGGGTGTTGGGCAAGCGACATGGAGATGGTTATTTGGTTACACTCATAGTAGATTTCTCAAAATCTTGGAGTCTTAGAGGAAAACTTCTTTGCCTTGTTGACCTTTTCACCTTTTCTTCGATTCGGGCTTCGATGGGGGATGCTTCTGCATTATCAAGCACTGTAGAAATTATTTTTTCGCTGTTGAAATCGATTACATCTTTTTGGTAACCGGTTACAGGCTGTTGGTGCTGCTTGATTTCGTCGAAAACGACCTCTCGATTGATCACGGTTCTTCTATTTGTTGCGTCATATGCTGGAACAAAATTGGTTTATACCATATCTCTTAGATTTTGATGATAACAAAGTAGTTAAAGAATAATTGGGTAGACTAATGTGTGTTCAAGTATGTAGGTACAAAGATTAATATGTTGATTGGAAGTGAGTTTCGAAAGTACACTGAACATTCAAAGAGAAGCTCTTAAGAGGCAGATTCTGAAGATCAGCCTCTGAAGAATCAACTTCTGATCAATTCATCTTCTAATGATCAGAGCCTGAAGACTCCAGACTCTGCTCAAGTCATCTTGTAAAGATCAAATCAGCCTCTCAATAGTCAGACTCTGAAGGAATAGAACCTGAACATAGTCAAAACTCAAGAACCAAGGAATTATTGACAGATCGCTATCACACTCTAAGGTTAATTTGTCATGTTATGATCATGTAAAGACTTGGCAGAAAGTTGTAAAAGCTTGAAGTTTTACAACTGATAATTCTTTTTGTAGCAAAATAGTTTCAAATGGGATTGCAACGACATTAACCATATTAGGAAGCTTTGCAACATATATGTTGATGCTTCTCTCAAAGACTCTCTTGTGCTTGAAGCTCTCTCCACCAACTCTTTCATAGAACTCTATAAAAGGAGTTGAAGATTGGGAGAAACATGCAACATTGCGCCATGACAAGAAAATTGAAGTTACTATGTCAGAAAAAGAGGACAAGCTAACTTATACCTTATTACCATTTGTACATTCTTAGAAGTTCTTAAGTCTTAGAGTTTTTTGTGTTCTATTTTATTTACACCTCTGACTGTATATCAAGTGTAAGTATCACTTATCATTATCATTTATCAGCTAGATAGATTGTAGGAAGTCTCTTGCTTCTGTGCTTGAGAATTTAGAAGTCTCTTGCTTGTGTGCTTGAGCATTAGAAGTCTCTTGCTTGTGTGCTTGAGCATTGAAGTCCCTTACTTGTGTGTTTGGGCATTGGAAGTCTCTTGCTTCTGTGTTTGAGCAACTTGTAATCATATTTGGTTAGAGTGGAAATCTATTGGAAGTGCAAGAGGACTGGACTACTCCTGATTTGTAGGAAGAATCAAGATAATTGCTTGTGTGTTTTCTTGCTCTCTTATTTATTTCTGATCAATACTATCTATTGTTGTCACTATCAGACTCGAACTCAAATTATGTCTTCCTGACCAGAATTTAATAAGAGATTTAAAGAGAAAAAGAAGTAAAATTCAATACAATTCAACCCCCCTTATTGTGTTTTTATCACCTTAAGTTGGTATCAGAGTCTTGTTTGTGTATCAACACTTAAAAGTGGTACATAAAAGATCCTAAGAGAAAAACACCATGGTTGATCTTGAAATTATTAACAATGTTGATCCAAGTACATCTGAGAAAAATAATTATTATATTTCCAAACCACCAACATTCAATGGAAATTCTACTGAGTTTGAGTGGTGGAAAAGTAATATGTATACTCACGTCAAAAGTCTTGATGATGAGTTATGGGATATTCTTGAAGATGTAATTGATTTTACAGTTGATGGAGTAGGTATGGGGCTGATAGAAAGAGTCTCACATCTGCTCAGAAAAAGATATATAGAAAGCATCACATAGTTAGAGGAATATTGATAGATGCTCTACCTCGTTCTAGTATCTCAAGATTCTTGATAAATATACAGCCAAAACTATCTTTAAGTCACTATGTGCTACCTGTGAAGGAAATCAGCAGGTTAAAGAGGCTAAGGTATACCTTTCGATTCAACAGTATGAGTTACTCAAAATGAAGGATGGTAAAGATATTAAAGCCATGTTCTCAAGGTTTCAAGTTCTTGTATTTGGTCTTCAAGTGTTGAACAAACATTATACTGGTGTTGATCATGTCAAGAAGATTCTAAGGAATATTCCTGCCAAGTATAGACCTAGGGTGACTGCTATTCAAGAAGCTAAATACTTAAATAACTTAAGTCTAGAAAGCTTAATCAGCAATCTCCAGAGTCGTGAAATGGAACTTATTGAAGATGAACTTGTTCGGAAGTCAAAGTTTCTTGCATCTTCTGATATGTTCAGATGGACTTGGGATAACTTTCTTAGATCTAAAGATGAATCATATGATATGTTCAGTATCTTCTGCATACAAGTAAAAAATGAAAAAGGTAAAAAAATCTTGAAGATCAAAAGTGATAATATGGGAGAATTCGAAAATGAGCCATTTGAAACTTTTTGTAAAAAACTTGAAATTCTCCATGAGTTCTCTTCTCCTAGAAATCCACAGCAAAATGGAATTGTAGAGATAAAGAACATATATTTACAAGAAATAGCTAGAACCATGATCCATGAAACAATTTTCCATAGTACTTGTGGGCAGAAGTTGTCAACACAGCATGTTATGTTCAGAACAGAATCTATATTAGACCTATTATGAACAAAACATCATATGAGATTTTCAAGGGAAGAAAGCCAAGTGTTTCTTAATTTCATCAGTTTGGATGTACATGTTACATTCTGAACAACAAAGTCTATCATAAGAAATTTGATGCCAAAGCTTATAAGGGTATCTTCTTAGGATACTCTGATTGCTCAAAGGCATACAAAGTGTATAACTATGATACCATAATGGTTGAAGGGTCAATACATGTAAAATTTGATTACAAAGAGCCTGACACTAAAATGTCAGAGCTTGTTGAGAATTTGTAGAATTGCAGGTATCTGAAGACACCTATGGAACTGGCTATTCCATAGTTTCTCAACCTATAGTGATTAACTATTCAGAAACGGCTCAACCCTCGGAAGTTGTATGCTCATAAGTTGTTCAACTGTCAAAAGATGGATGTCCAGAAGCTAATCTAACTTCTAAAGCTCATCCAGATGAAGAAGCTACTAAACAAGTTCATGATGGTTCTCAAGATGCAACACAATCCAAGAGCTCCTTCAAGTATAAGTCTTCACATCCATAAGAGTTTATCATTGGAAATAAGGATAATCCTAGGAAGATAAGATATGTATTCAGAGGAGAACACTATATGCTACGGCTTATATCCATGATTGAACCCACTTCTCTTGATGAAGCACTATTAGATGGTGGATGGATTATGGCAATGTAAGAAGAGCTGAACAAATTTCAAAGGAATGATGTTTGGGATCTGGTACCCAAACTTCATCAGAAGAAAATTATTGAAACAAAATGAGTATTCAGAAACAAGCTCAATGAACAAGGAGAAGTGGTAAGGCATAAAGATAGACTGGTAGCTCAAGGCTACAGTCAGCGAGAAGGTATAGATTTCTCTAAAACCTTTGCACTTGTTGCAAGGTTAGAGACAATCAGACTACTCCTTTCTTATGCTACTAATCATAATATTATCTTATATCAAATGGATGTCAAAAGCGCATTTTTAAATGGTGTAATTTCTGAAGAAGTGTAGGTCAAATAACCTCCAGAATTTTAGGATTCTATCCATCCCAAACATGTTTTTAAACTTAAGAAATATCTCTATGGACTCAAACAAGCTCCTAGAGCTTGGTATGAGAGACTGGACAATTTTCTGTTAGAAAATGATTTTAAAAAAGGTCAAGTAAACTGTACACTTTTTATAAAGACACTAAAAAATGAAATCTTGATTGTTCAAGTATATGTAGATGATATAATTTTTTGTTCTACTAATGCTACTCATGGTATTTTCCAAAATTATGCAGGCTGAATTTGAAATGAGCATCATGGGAAAGCTAAAGTTCTTCCTTAGAATTCAAATCAACCAACGCAAGGATGGAACATATGTTCATCAGAACAAATATACAAAGGAACTTCTAAAGAAGTTTAAGCTGGATGACTTTAAAATCATGACAACTCTGATGCATCCAACCTGCAATATGAGCATAAAATAAAGAAACACCAATGTCTTTCAGAAGTTGTATAGAGGTATGGTGAGTTCCTTACTTTACCTAACAACTTCTAGGCCTGATATCTTATTTAGTCTCAACTTGTGTGCAAGGTTTAAGTCAAATCCTAGAGAAACTCACTTAATTATTTTTAAGAGGGTCTTTAGGTATCTAAAGGGAACAACTAATCTAGGATTGCTTTACAAGAAATCTATAAACTATAAGCTATTTTGATTATGTGATGTTGACTATGCTGGAGATAGAATTGAAAGAAAATCCACTAGTGGAGCCTGTCAATTCATAGCTGAAAACCTTTTATCCTGAGTTAGTAAAAGACAAGAAATTAATGCTTTGTCCATAAAAGAAGCAAAATACATCTCAGCTGCTAGTTGTTGTGCACAAACTCTGATTTAAATTGTCAAAAAATTTCAAAACACAATTCACCCCTCTCTTGTGTGTGAAGTCTCAAGTCCAACACGTTTTGCTGCAATGTATAGGTTGGTACTACCTCATGTACTATGCCCTCTTGATCACAAAACCTCCCAAAGTAATTTTATACATATTCGCCTCCACCATATATTTTGAGAACTTTGAGCTTGTGACCGATTTGCCTTTCAACCATGGACTTGAAATTCTTAAACACTTCGAACACCTCATCCTTTCTCTTGATTAGATATGTTTGTAGCTTTCTACTATAATCATCAATGAATGTAAAAAAATATCTATTGCCACTAGTCGAATTAACTTACATTGGTCTACACACATCTGAATACACCACCTCAAGGTGATGCTTGGTTCTACAAATTGTATCCTTGCTAAATTTTCCCTTATATTTCTTCGCTTGCACACATTCTTCACAAGTTTCATCCAGTATGTTGATCAATGGCAGTCCCGTCCATTCTATTATTTTATAAAGCAATGAGACCCAGAAATTGAGATGCCCAAGCCTATAGTCCATATCCACTCTTCTCGACTAGTCGTTGTAGCAAGAGATATATGTTCCATAACCTTCAACTAAACCTTGAAAGTTCTTTTGGGAACCATAGGAGCCTTTAGGACCAAAACCCTATTTGTATCAATAGAGCGTAAAACCTTGTTCTCCATGTGAATTGTGTAACCCTTCGTAAGTAATTGGCCAATACTTAGAAGATTACATTTGATTTTAGAAATATACAATACATCCTTTATCAAATAATGTCTATCATCCCTTATCTCGATTGATACTTCACTAATCCCTTTCGCCGTTAGAGTGGTATCATCCGTGAACTTTACTTTGTTCTTCATGGCCCAATTGGTTGTAACAAACTAATCTTTCCTATCGTCATATGAGTAGAGCATCCGGAGTCAAAATACCATTTCTTTCTGCACTTAATTTCCTCTTTCGTAGTCACCATGACAGATTATTCTACTAGTAACCGATTACATCGTATTGGTAACTAGTTACAACATCATTTTAGAGTTTTCTTCCAACTGTTGTTGTTGTTGTTCCGCAGCCTACTACTGTTGCATTCCCCTTCAATGATCATGACCAAGAGTGTGTTCTAATCATCAAACTCTTGTCTTGCAAACTTGGCTTCATCCACTTGAGGTTCCTTCTTGTTCGCATTGCACTCTTTCGCAAAGTGACAGAACTTTTAACAAACAAAGCATTGCATCTTGCTCTTGTCAATCCTTCTCCTTTCACCTCTAAAGTTGCCTTGACCACAAGTCTTGTTGCAGCTTCTCTCACCCTTTTGATAAGAATTCTTAGAATTTTTGGATTCTCTTCCACCAAAATTTTGAAAATTCCCTCTACTCTTTATGGGCCATTTACCCTTAGATTTCTTGTCTATCTCATTGAAACAAGCTTGCAAAACGATCTACGCCTTTGCCTTATCACAATTTCTCTCCTCCATTCTCTGCTCATGTACCTCAAGAGAGTTTTATAGCTCCTCTTTACTCATCGTCACAAGATCCTTCGAGTCTTCAATCGCTACAACTATGTTCTCGAATCTTGTCATCAAAACAAGATTTTTACGATGACATACTGCCCCATGATCGTTTCTCCACATGTTTTTACTTGGTTCACCAACCGAGTAATTCTCGTCGTGAAATCGTTGATGGTCCTATTATCCTCTATTTGAATCAACTCAAGTTGACATTTGTGAGTTTGTAACCTCACAACCTTTACATTGTCAGCCCCTGTGTATGCCTTTTCCAAGATTTTTCACGCTTGCTTCGATGATTCGTAATCACCAACTTTTTCGAAATCATGTGTATTAACGCATTGATGGATTAAAAACAACGCCTTAAAATTTTTCTTCTTTTCTTTTTTGTATGTTGCTCGTTGTGCATCTATTGTACCTTCGACAAGAGGATTCACGTCGTTCTTGATGAGTTCAAAAACATCTTGATAGCCAAACAATATCTTCATTTGCTTGCACCATTTATCATAATTCTTCGCATCAAGAATTGGTAGGTTTGCATGGATTCTTTCATTGGAGACATAAGTCATGTTACACATTATGTATTTGGTAGATCAAACCAGACTCCTCATGCCAAATGTTAGAACTTGAAACCACAAGGTTACCAAAACATAGTAACCGGTTACATTTGATGTTCTTCAAAAACACTACACCCTATAACCAATTACCAAAACAGTATAACCAATTACAACACTTAAATTATTGATTTTTCACACCAGGGTAAACAAAAAGTATCAATCAATGTAACATTCAATTTTGTTTTGTTTGCATTATACTACTTAAACTATAAAATGAAAATGTGCATAAATCCCAATTCAATTGGCAAAAACTGATTGAAAATGATGGAATTGGAAGAAATTGATATGCTTAGATATTGTTACATTGAATGTCATTTAGTTTATAGATCAAAATGAGCTGAAATTAAACAAGATTTAAAAACAAATGAAATATTTCTTAACCTCCTCTCTATTTCGTCTCATTATGTTCTATTCTATTTTGTTTCACTTGTGTTAAAAATATTCAAATAAGTCTAATGGACTAAAAATCCTAAAAGATTAAGTTGTTACCAATATGTAACTTCTAGTATTTGTGTTATCCTATCCAAGTGATGATGGCTTATCCCCAAATAAAATATTGACCAACAAGCAACCGACTTATATGAAAACAAACAGACAAGAATCCTAGTGATGAATGGTCTCTTTAATTCTTTATGCAGAGTTGTTGGCCAAATCAAGTCTTGTGGTTACCATAAAACTCATCCCATCTATTTATTTTTGTCAACAATTTGAGTGTATCAAGAGTATGGACACTCTTTTTTCCTCATAAGGGCCAGGCCAATCTTAAATTTCATCTCTTTACATCATCTCAAATTTTACAACCAATCATAATCATCACACATTAAAAGTTAAAATACTAGTGAAAATTTCATTAAGAAAAAGTACTAGTGAAAATTTCATCTTTCAGCCATATACATTGTTTATGTACAAGTTACTTTCAGAAACAAAGATTAGATTGATATATCATACTCTCTTCAGCCACCTCCGATAAGCTTTTTTTTTTCTCACCAGGGTGGTACATTTTCCAAATACTTATGATTAGTAAAAATTTACAGTTCCAAACTGAGGCTAATATCTAATATCTCATTCTCACTCACTCTTAAACTTGATCATGGCAAAAATTTCCACCCATTCTATTCTGCACAGCTTTCACTGCTGCAACTCTAGCAGCAGTAGCGGCCCTGTTCGCAGCGGTTACTGCTTTGCTCACTTGGTCATCATTCCGCGGAAGGTTTATAGCGTTTTCGGCTGTTCTCCTAGCAGCCTGCAAATTAACCCCCAAAAGTTACAACATTAATGAATGAGAACAAAACACGATATGTGTGCCTATGTTCGAGTACACGGTACCAACGCGCATCTTTACTCAAATCTACAGTCAATTGCTTCAGTAAAGTAATGGTAAGCTCTCATTGAAACGGGCGAATTTTGTGCAGAACTCGTAACGAAACAATGGCTTAATTATAGGGAGAGAAGGCAACATAAGTGAATGTGAAGGACAAATACCTGAACTGATGTAAGAACAGCATGAGTATGTGATGGTAGATTTTTTCTGAGGATGCCACCATCCCATTCGCCACATTTTCGCTCTCCATTTCGAAAAGTATAAACACCATAACCTTGCCTACGACCTTCGTGCCACGCTCCTTCATAACAGTGTCCATTTTCAAAATGGTAGACCCCAAATCCATGTATTTTGTCTCCAAAATACTCCCCAGTATATTTATCTCCATTTCTACATCAAAGAGTAACGAGTGAGTTTACTCAGTAAAAGTAAATAAAAATGCCTGAAATCCAAAACCTACTACGATAGTCTAAAATCTTCTACTATAGCTTTTCTTAAAAATATTGGTTATAATTAGAAGAGAAACTTCACAAAACAACTCTTTTACTATTGATATTGCGAATTGTCAACTGTCATTAACATGGTCTTGATAAAGATAATACTTTCCTGTTTAACTTGTCAAACAAACAATAGTTGAATTGAACAAGAAACATGCAATAAATATTAACACTAGCAACAAAACTTGACCATCAAATTTGAGGACTTTCAATTCAATACATAACATATTCTATTAACAAACAGAATGTTAAAGGAAGAAAAATTCCAAAAATCAACAAGATTCAAAAATTGCAACCAAAACATCATAAACAGTAAAAAAATTGATAGTAAGAATAAAAACAAACTACAGAACAAGAACAAGAGAAACAGAAACTCACCTAAATTGGTAACATCCAAGTCCATGTTTAACACCAAACTTAAACTCACCAACATAACAACTACCATCAGAACAAGATTGAACACCGAAACCATGACTCTGTCCATTACACCATTCTCCAGAATACGAATCGCCGGTATAGAATCTATAAACACCATAACCATGTCTCAAACCTTGTCTATAACAACCCTTATACCGACTCCCCCTAGCCCAGCTCTCAATTCCATAACCATCATACTTCCCATCAACCCAATCACCTTCATATCTTCCACTCCCAAAATAATGATAAACTCCACTCCCATTACACTTCCCTCCATGAAACTCTCCTTCGTAAAAATCGCCATTGCTGTAACACTCCACACCCTCCTTCCTTGTTCCATTCTCCTTCACTTTCACCTTCAACCTCAACCTCTCCTTGTCCGATGAACCGGTTTCTCCAATGAACCACTGAACCGGTTTCTCACTTCCCTTGGAACTAAACCCGAGCCGTTTCAAATTCCCGTCCCATGAATGCTTCAAAACCGAAACGCTCCTATGAATCACGCGTTTGTTCCTGTTTACCAAGTAAAGCGCTACAGCCACGAATATTAGAATCAGCAACACGTTCTCGGAAGTGGGTCCCACTGAACCAATATAGAAAAAATACAACACATAGAACAACAACGAACACCCGCTGAAAAAACCTAGAATCGGAGCAGCAACAAACCGGATCGAACCTGAACCTGAACCATAACCAGAACATGAACCGGAACCGAACCGGCGCGTCTTCTTATTCTTTTTATTTCCGTTTTTCTTCCTCTTCTTATCGAGTTTCTCCACATCGTAAAACTCGTCTTCATTAACAGAACCGAGGCTATAGGATCGGTTGGTCGGAGAAGAACACCGAAGCAGCGAGGATTTGGTTCGGGTCAGCTTGCTTTGGCTTTGGCTATTCGTCTTCTGAGTTTCCATCTTTAGTGGGACCCACCAGATTCAATCTCCACCGTACGATTTACTCTTTTCTTTCTTACCCGCTTCACTTAACCTACTTTACCCCCTCTCTGTATCGCGAGATTCTCACCACCACGGTTTTTATTACCGGTTGCGCCGGTAACATCTCAGGCTACACGATGACAGACTAGACCGGAACTATGAATTACCGGTAACTAAACTTTTCTTCGCCGGTTCAAAAATAAAACAGAAGAAAGTAAGAAGAATAATACTCCTACTTGGTTTGGAATTGTCGAAGGTTGTTGTTTTCTTCGTTGGTATTGATGAAGAAAAAAAAAACCGGTGAGTTTCGCAGTTTACGAGGATGCGCCTTTGGTTTTTGAGCTTGGTTGTGTTTTTGTTGTGTGAAAGAAATATTATTATATAGTACTATTCTACTATATACGAAGCGATGAGAAATGAGAAATGAAAAAGTTCAAGTGGAATTAAATATCAACCGTTGGATTTAGATCAAACAGTAGATATAGATTATTAATTTATGGCCGTCCGATTACGTAGAAGAGGTCATGGTGTTGACGGGAAGTAATAATAAGTAATAATAATTATTTTTATTTATTTATTTTATCTTATATTTATTTTTTTGGATAGTACCTTTGGTGAACACCGTCATCATATGATAATGATGATTTTTCAAGAGAGCCTTATAAGGAAGGAGATTTTAATGTGAATCTTATTTTAGTGATTTGGTGATATATCATGAAATTGAGATGAATTGGAACCACGCTGGCTTGCATGGATTGAGATGATATACCATAGGATACAGCAAACATTCTTTTTAAGTAGGGATGGGAATAGGCCAGGCCGGCCTACAGGGGCCTACGGCCTAGCCTACATAGGCCTAGGCCAGGCCAGGCCTATTTAATAAAGAGACCAGGCTTAGGCTTTTTTAAAAGCCTATTTTATTAAATAGGCCAGGCTTAGGCTATTAAAAAAGCCTATGAAGTCTTATAGGCCGGCCTATATTTTTATATATATTAGAAATATGTTAAATAAGTTAGTTTTTGTATGTATATATATATTAGGACAAAAAAGCTAAATAGGCTACCATATATATATATATATATATATATATATATATATATATATATATATATATATATATATATATATATATATATATATATATATATATATATATATATATATATAAAACAAATGCTAAATAGGTTTACTTATATATGAACTACAAGACTTCTTAAGTTATATAGATTAATTGAAAACTTTAATGAGATACAGGCTTTTTAAATAGGCTTTCAGGCCAGGCCAGACTTTTAAAAAGGCCAGGCCAGGCCAAAAAACTGAGCCTATGATAGGCCGTAGGCCAGGCTTAGGCCTTTTAAGTTTATCGTAGGCCAGGCTCAGGCCTTCTAAAGCCTAGCCTAGCCTAGCCTATTTCCACCCCTATTTTTAAGTGAGATTCTTCTAGTTTTTCTTTGTTTTTAATTCCTCTATTGGTAATTAGAATTTTCTTGATGATTCATAAAAAGTAATTATTTATTACACGCGTCTTGCACTTAAAATAATAGTAGTACTAACGGATAATAAATTGTGGTATTATAGTTTTTTAAATGCCTGCCGTATATTTATTCCTTGTTATATTGCTTTATGCAAATCTGTATTTTAAAAAGGAAACAAATCAAGAATATATGTTTATATTGCAATGTATGTCAGAAATACGTGGACTTAATGTACATTTATTTTACAAATTAGTTAAGCCTCATTTGAGGTGTGTTTAGTGGTGGGACTAGAAGAATTTTTGCTAACTATATTTTCCAACTTTTTTTTTTCAATGAATCCAATTTTTTTAACTAAAATTTTAATATATTTAGTTTAAAAAAAATTTTCAAAGTAATTGGCGTGTGCTTCTATTTAACGCGTTGATTGCATTTCTGTCATTGTGTTTTCTCAGTTTTTTTTTTTGATTTTATATTCTTTATAGTTTTTTTGCAAAATGTTTTTTGTACGTAAATAATAATAATAAACGATATATATTTTCTGAATATTGTTGTCTTTCACGAAACAAACAATAAATGAAAAAAAATGCATTAACTGAAAAATCTAATTACAAAAGGTTGGGTCTTGATGTAAGCGGACTTGAATCTCTCCTCTCCTTTTTCTCTCCATTCCTCTCCATCATCTCTATCTCTCTTAATCTCACTCTCTCTCTCTCTCTCTCTCTCTCTTCATTATAAAATCATTTTTTTAGAAAGAGAATAAAGTTAAGAGAGATAGAGAAGAAGGAGAGAAATGGAGAGAAAAAGGGGAGAAGAGGATACAAAATGAAGTACATTAATTGTTGCATCCCAAAATTTGTTCTATTTACTTGAGCTATAAGTTATGGATGACTTTATTTCGTCGTTCGAAAATAGAATAAAAATAATAAAGAGTTTTCATGGTTTCAAGAGAATATGGCGTGAAATTCGGTTTATACAGTAAAAATACAAAGAAATTTGCAAGTCTCGTCCGGAAGATGCTATGAGCTTGGTTCTTGTAACACCCGTATATTTTAATTTTTAATTTAAATGGAAATTTAATTAATAATTAGAATTATATGTGGTTTGTGGGATTTAATTGGAAAAGGATGGTTTATGGTGTTGGGCCATGTGTGATGTTAAGGAATGAGGGGGTGTTATGTTAGTAAAGGCCCTATTCTAATTAAAAGGTTATTTATAAAATAATAAGGAATTGAGAATAAGAGAAAGAAAATGTGAAAAGAGTTTGGAACACGAAGAACGTGAAAGAGGAGCAATGGAGGGAGAGACCAATCAAGAACTTTTGGCTAAGGTAAGGGGGGACTCTTCCGGTTAATTTCTATTATGTGATTATGGGTAATAGGATGGATTAACGTATGATTCGATTCGATTGGGTATATTGGGATTTGATATTGTTAGGTATGTTATGATTTGGGATAATTGATGAATTTGTATAGATTGTTGGTTATTGATGTGTTGTTTTGATGTATAATGACGTGTGATGAGAAATTCGATGATTATATGCCTGTCTGCGATGTCTGGAATCGTTTTTGGGTAAAAAGGATGTGAAATCGCAGAGTCTGAACGCAGACCCGTAATTCTGCGAAATCGCCGGGTCGCGCCGCGTCCATGTGTTGGCGCCGCGAAGGCATACTTGTTTTCTCGCATCGCGCCGCGTGAATAGGTTGGCGCCGCGAACGTGTTTGTGTGCTTCAGGTCGCGCCGCGAACGTTGGTTGCGCCGCGTGCTGTAGCGTTAGTTATTTCTTGGGAAAGTTAAATGACGTGTAACTTTCGAACCGTAGGTCTGTTTTTAGTGTCCTTTCGAGTACGATGAATCTTATGAGATAGCCTACGTGTTTAAACGATGGAATGAGGTGTGAATCCAATTATTTCTAAATATGATTTTATTTCTTGGTGAATGATGTATTGTACATATATGTGATGAGATGTGTTAAATACATGCTATATTGAAATATTAATCATGTGACGATTTGTGTAATTGGATGATGTATTGTTGACATATATGATGAAATGTGACAATATAAGATGTTGTTTTGAAAACATTACGATGTGATGATTGTTGAGAATTATATGATGATGATTGATGATTTGTGAATATTAATATGCTGTTAATATTAATATGTTGATTGTGGTGAATGTATGTGAATGATTGAATGATGCTTGGACATGTACATACTTGTTTGTGATGATATTGGTGAGATGAAATGAGACGATGTTAAGCATCGGATCGGTGACGATATAAGTATGTGATATGTGTGCATTCATTCATAAATCATTTACATTGGATCCCGTTGATGAGTGGATCGTTGGTGGCTAATTCCCACTGTGCGGAGATTAGTAAGCAGTCATCGTGTGCCCATGGGGGTGTGAGCGATGAGGTTAGTCGTGTGCCCAAGTGGGGTGTAAGCGACTGAAGGGCAGTATCACAGAGAGAAGTCCTGTGAATGTGATTCACGAATTTTGGTACCACATGCATAGTGTCAGTTGTGTCATATGCATTTTGTCATAACATGATTGTATGGATTTCTGTGTTATGTTGTAATCTATTATTGTGTGAATTGATGAATAATAGATGTGGATCTGAATATATGACAAATTAGGTGAATGATATATTATGATGTTTTGTTGCTTATGAATGCATAACATTGATTAATTGAGAATGAGACTCACCCTTACTTGTTGACAATTTTCAGATTGAGGATAGCTGCTTTCGACTTGGTGAGGATTAGCTCATAAGTCGGTTTAGTTGTTGTGTCGGTGTCATGCTCTGATAGATGTAACACTGGGGACGCGATGTTTTGAGTTCCGATTATAACTCTATTGTTTATTTTATTTGAAGTCTGATACATTAATGATGTAATGTTGACTTGATGATTTGATTCCGCTGTGTAAACATGATTTTTATCTATGAGTTATAATTTCAGATGTTTCAGTGAATGCATGACATATGCCGAACGTGTGTTTTCTATTTTTTTTAATTGTGACACCCTTTGCATGTTTACTCTGATTTAATTTTGTTAATTGCCGTGGGGTATTAGAGGGGTGTTACAATAGTGGTATCAGAGCAGGTCGGTCCGTCCGGCCAATTGTTGAGTCAGTTGAGTTGCGCGACAATTGTATATTATCGGCATTTTATTCCTTGGTACGCGACATGTGAGTGAATCACTGTCGGTACTTGGTTGTTTGTTGCAGGTGTTGGATTGAAACAAGTGGGGGAGAAGCTTCGCTTCTCGGTTATGTTTCAGTTGTAAGAAGATTGATTCGGTAGGCGGTTGTTGGCAACAGTGCGAGCGTTGTTGGAGTTTGTTGTTTCCCGAGTTGAAGGTGACTTGGAATTAAGACTTCACTGGGAATTGAGTTGGAACATCTTGAAGGAAGATGATTAGAGGTAATTGACAGTTATTGTAAGAGAAGGAAATTAGAAGGTTGCGATGTGTCAGCTCTGCTGGCGTGCTGCGAAGATGTCAGATGAGTAGCCATACGTCTCGGAAGAGATTCAGTTGCAAGTTTGCAAAGGGGATTGCTGTAGTAACGTTTCAGAAATCGCACTTCGGCGATGGGATATGTCGCTCAAGTTATAATAATGTTTGGAAGTGAAGAGATATGATAAAGGGCTGTCTGGAATGCGATCGAATTGAAGAGAATGAGTTCTCGAGTGAGATTTTCGTAAGAAAAACGCAGGAAAATTGCTGAATAGCTGCGGAACTTCGAAAATTCATAACTGGAGTTCTGGACATCCGAATTGAGTTCCGTTTGAAGCGTCGGGAAGCTGACGAGATGAACTTTGTTATAAAAATAGTTGCAGCAGCTGTAACATATTTAATTGTGACAGGATGACGTTGGAAAGAGGTGAAGTTACGGTTACTCTTGTTCTTATAACTAGACTTGTTTATTGGTACTGCACGGGATGTCAGTGTCAGTGTTGAATGGATCGAAGGAATAATTAGAAGGTTTATTGAGGAGTAATTTTAAGAATTGAATTTACCAATTGAGGAGTTTTGGATATATCGTATAGAGTGTCGCTGCATGATGTCAGTGTTGCATTTTCGGGCAATGATTGGAAAATTCATATCTTGAGTTCCGAGTGTCGGATTAATGTGCCGTTTGATCCTACAAGGAGGAGGGATTGTGTTCTAATTTATGGAAGAGTTATAAATACAGTAGAGTGACCCTATGAGGAAAGGTTCTGAAGTCGGCTATGGAAGCGTGAAACTTGTTGAATAAGAATGCCTACTACCGCGATTGTTTGAAACGACGTGGAGTAGAACCCTTGGAACCGTATTTGTGATGGCAAAGTAACGATAAGTATGAAAGAAGAATTGTAGGGAATTTCTAACATTTGTTGACGTGAGGAAGACTTTGTTGAGATTCCGAGTGGGATGATATTTGGACGTGAAGGATGTAATAGAATTTGGATTAAAACCACGAGTTATGAATGTTGTGCTATTGTGTTGCGTAAGAAGTCTTTAAAATGTCGATGCTAATGATGAATGAGTTGGATTTAATTGGACAATTTAGAGACTTGAGTTAGTATGTGAAGGCACTCCTAATAGTGTTAGATTGAGTATGCTAGAGATGACTAGTGGTATTCTTGACGAGATTAGAAAAGGTCAGGAAGATGACGTTGAGTTGATCGATAGGTTGACTTTGAATTACCAAGGTAAAGTCGGCGAATTCAGAATCGACGAGAACGGTGTAATGAGGTTGAGTGATTGGATTTGTGTAACTGATGTTTTGAGCTTCGGAAGAATATTCTAGAAGAAGGACACTATAGTGAATTATTGAACTATGACGATGTTAATGAGTTTGGGCGCAAACCCAGAAAGGACACTGTTATGTAGTAACGACGGTTTATGCTTAAATATGATTTTCAACTAATATTGACAAATTTAGGACTTGATCACCCTAAATCTCTTGTTGGTAGTAGATGGAAACATATAGATGAGATGAGCTTGTTTTGTTACCTTAATGGTATAAGATGTGATGAATACTAAGCCGTGAGAATAATCATTCACTATGTTGTGTGAACTTATGAAGAAGTGAATATGAAAGAGTGCAACATGATGGAAAATGACTTAAGACGGGTAATCAGAGTCGCACAGCGAAAGTGTGATGTAGAGTAGTGTTATGAGTACTACTTGTGGCAAGTGAGGAATTAATACGTTGGAAGCCTACATAGAGAATATGTCTTGATCTATATGTTGGATTTAAATTCCAGTGGATGTAAGGATGTCGTGTCGAAGAATTATAACTCTTTTGAATAATTGCCGAGATGATGAATATGTTAATACGGTTGTACGTAGTTAACGAGTATGTATTCGGCGAAATTAAAACGAAGAGTTGATACTATATGATGCTGTAATAATTTTGTGTTGTTATTAAGGTGATATTGTAAATTCCAGATATAATGAGTAATTACACTCTATGAAGGACGAAGTGGATTTAATTCTTAAAGAAGAGTGGGATTCAGTTTGAGCTATTATGTAAGCAATGGTATATCGAGACTGATGAGTGTGATTATAACTACTTGTGCGTACTCGTTCCGATGGTGAGAATGTTTAATAGATGTAGTAACTCAGGAATTTGTTTTTGAGTGCGAGTAAGTATTACTGAGTGGTAAATTGGTACCATGAATGATGAAGAATGATTCTTGGACGAATGAGTAAAGAGAGTCGGAATCGGGTGAAACCCAGAAATCTATTTGGTATAGATGATTGTGATGAGTAATCAGAGTAGTGCGGAAAAAAGCGGGATGTAACGAGTTGGATAATTGCTGGTGTGACTTAAGAGGAGACAGATAATTGGAATTCAATGGTATAGGAATATGAGTATTGAGTTTCTTGAAGGAAGCGGTTGGTGAAAAGTGTAAGTATTATTTTATCGCTCAGATGGAAGAGTATGCCTAAGGTTGGTGTGTTTGGTAGATGGTATGCATTACTGCAGTGTTGATCAGTGTGATCATACTATAGATTGTGTAATTGTATTGCTAGGCTGTTGAGCGTATTGTATAGGTTGTACCTCAATGTTCTGTTGTTGTTAACCTTTTGGAGCTATAGCGAGTGGTATACTTTTGGATAGTCAAAGGCGACGTAAGAACGGGGATTTGAATGTATGAAACACGTTTCCTGTTGGTTATGTCAGATGGATCTTTGGGGATTGACTAATGGTAATGTTAATTGGGAGCTGGAGAGTCAGGTGAAGGACTCTTATACGAGCTGGTTACTTGAGGTATGTTTTCGAGGACGAAAACTCTTTTAGTGGGGGGGAGTTGTAACACCCGTATATTTTAATTTTTAATTTAAATGGAAATTTAATTAATAATTAGAATTATATGTGGTTTGTGGGATTTAATTGGAAAAGGATGGTTTATGGTGTTGGGCCATGTGTGATGTTAAGGAATGAGGGGGTGTTATGTTAGTAAAGGCCCTATTCTGATAAAAAGGTTATTTATAAAATAATAAGGAATTGAGAATAAGAGAAAGAAAATGTGAAAAGAGTTTGGAACACGAAGAACGTGAAAGAGGAGCAATGGAGGGAGAGACCAATCAAGAACTCTTGGCTAAGGTAAGGGGGGACTCTTCCGGTTAATTTCTATTATGTGATTATGGGTAATAGGATGGATTAACGTATGATTCGATTCGATTGGGTATATTGGGATTTGATATTGTTAGGTATGTTATGATTTGGGATAATTGATGAATTTGTATAGATTGTTGGTTATTGATGTGTTGTTTTGATGTATAATGACGTGTGATGAGAAATTCGATGATTATATGCCTGTCTGCGATGTCTGGAATCGTTTTTGGGTAAAAAGGATGTGAAATCGCAGAGTCTGAACGCAGACCCGTAATTCTGCGAAATCGCCGGGTCGCGCCGCGTCCATGTGTTGGCGCCGCGAAGGCGTACTTGTTTTCTCGCATCGCACCGCGTGAATAGGTTGGCGCCGCGAACGTGTTTGTGTGCTTCAGGTCGCGCCGCGAACATTGGTTGCGCCGCGTGCTGTAGCGTTAGTTATTTCTTGGGAAAGTTAAATGACGTGTAACTTTCGAACCGTAGGTCTGTTTTTAGTGTCGTTTCGAGTACGATGAATCTTATGAGATAGCCTACGTGTTTAAACGATGGAATGAGGTGTGAATCCAATTATTTCTAAATATGATTTTATTTCTTGGTGAATGATGTATTGTACATATATGTGATGAGATGTGTTAAATACATGCTATATTGAAATATTAATCATGTGACGATTTGTGTAATTGGATGATGTATTGTTGACATATATGATGAAATGTGACAATATAAGATGTTGTTTTGAAAACATTACGATGTGATGATTGTTGAGAATTATATGATGATGATTGATGATTTGTGAATATTAATATGCTGTTAATATTAATATGTTGACTGTGGTGAATGTATGTGAATGATTGAATGATGCTTGGACATGTACATACTTGTTTGTGATGATATTGGTGAGATGAAATGAGACGATGTTAAGCATCGGATCGGTGACGATATAAGTATGTGATATGTGTGCATTCATTCATAAATCATTTACATTGGATCCCGTTGATGAGTGGATCGTTGGTGGCTAATTCCCACTGTGCGGAGATTAGTAAGCAGTCATCGTGTGCCCATGGGGGTGTGAGCGATGAGGTTAGTCGTGTGCCCAGGTGGGGTGTAAGCGACTGAAGGGCAGTATCACAGAGAGAAGTCCTGTGAATGTGATTCACGAATTTTGGTACCACATGCATAGTGTCAGTTGTGTCATATGCATTTTGTCATAACATGATTGTATGGATTTCTGTGTTATGTTGTAATCTATTATTGTGTGAATTGATGAATAATAGATGTGGATCTGAATATATGACAAATTGGGTGAATGATATATTATGATGTTTTGTTGCTTATGAATGCATAACATTGATTAATTGAGAATGAGACTCACCCTTACTTGTTGACAATTTTCAGATTGAGGATAGCTGCTTTCGACTTGGTGAAGATTAGCTCATAAGTCGGTTTAGTTGTTGTGTCGGTGTCATGCTCTGATAGATGTAACACTGGGGACGCGATGTTTTGAGTTCCGATTATAACTCTATTGTTTATTTTATTTGAAGTCTGATACATTAATGATGTAATGTTGACTTGATGATTTGATTCCGCTGTGTAAACATGATTTTTATCTATGAGTTATAATTTCAGATGTTTCAGTGAATGCATGACATATGCCGAACGTGTGTTTTCTATTTTTTTTTAATTGTGACACCCTTTGCATGTTTACTCTGATTTAATTTTGTTAATTGCCGTGGGGTATTAGAGGGGTGTTACAATAGTGGTATCAGAGCAGGTCGGTCCGTCCGGCCAATTGTTGAGTCAGTTGAGTTGCGCGACAATTGTATATTATCGGCATTTTATTCCTTGGTACGCGACATGTGAGTGAATCACTGTCGGTACTTGGTTGTTTGTTGCAGGTGTTGGATTGAAACAAGTGGGGGAGAAGCTTCGCTTCTCGGTTATGTTTCAGTTGTAAGAAGATTGATTCGGTAGGCGGTTGTTGGCAACAGTGCGAGCGTTGTTGGAGTTTGTTGTTTCCCGAGTTGAAGGTGACTTGAAATTAAGACTTCACTGGGAATTGAGTTGGAACATCTTGAAGGAAGATGATTAGAGGTAATTGACAGTTATTGTAAGAGAAGGAAATTAGAAGGTTGCGATGTGTCAGCTCTGCTGGCGTGCTGCGAAGATGTCAGATGAGTAGCCATACGTCTCGGAAGAGATTCAGTTGCAAGTTTGCAAAGGGGATTGCTGTAGTAACGTTTCAGAAATCGCACTTCGGCGATGGGATATGTCGCTCAAGTTATAATAATGTTTGGAAGTGAGAGATATGATAAAGGGCTGTCTGGAATGCGATCGAATTGAAGAGAATGAGTTCTCGAGTGAGATTTTCGTAAGAAAAACGCAGGAAAATTGCTGAATAGCTGCGGAACTTCGAAAATTCATAACTGGAGTTCTGGACATCCGAATTGAGTTCCGTTTGAAGCGTCGGGAAGCTGACGAGATGAACTTTGTTATAAAAATAGTTGCAGCAGCTGTAACATATTTAATTGTGACAGGATGACGTTGGAAAGAGGTGAAGTTACGGTTACTCTTGTTCTTATAACTAGACTTGTTTATTGGTACTGCACGGGATGTCAGTGTCAGTGTTGAATGGATCGAAGGAATAATTAGAAGGTTTATTGAGGAGTAATTTTAAGAATTGAATTTACCAATTGAGGAGTTTTGGATATATCGTATAGAGTGTCGCTGCATGATGTCAGTGTTGCATTTTCGGGCAATGATTGGAAAATTCATATCTTGAGTTCCGAGTGTCGGATTAATGTGCCGTTTGATCCTACAAGGAGGAGGGATTGTGTTCTAATTTATGGAAGAGTTATAAATACAGTAGAGTGACCCTATGAGGAAAGGTTCTGAAGTCGGCTATGGAAGCGTGAAACTTGTTGAATAAGAATGCCTACTACCGCGATTGTTTGAAACGACGTGGAGTAGAACCCTTGGAACCGTATTTGTGATGGCAAAGTAACGATAAGTATGAAAGAAGAATTGTAGGGAATTTCTAACATTTGTTGACGTGAGGAAGACTTTGTTGAGATTCCGAGTGGGATGATATTTGGACGTGAAGGATGTAATAGAATTTGGATTAAAACCACGAGTTATGAATGTTGTGCTATTGTGTTGCGTAAGAAGTCTTTAAAATGTCGATGCTAATGATGAATGAGTTGGATTTAATTGGACAATTTAGAGACTTGAGTTAGTATGTGAAGGCACTCCTAATAGTGTTAGATTGAGTATGCTAGAGATGACTAGTGGTATTCTTGACGAGATTAGAAAAGGTCAGGAAGATGACGTTGAGTTGATCGATAGGTTGACTTTGAATTACCAAGGTAAAGTCGGCGAATTCAGAATCGACGAGAACGGTGTAATGAGGTTGAGTGATTGGATTTGTGTAACTGATGTTTTGAGCTTCGGAAGAATATTCTAGAAGAAGGACACTATAGTGAATTATTGAACTATGACGATGTTAATGAGTTTGGGCGCAAACCCAGAAAGGACACTGTTATGTAGTAACGACGGTTTATGCTTAAATATGATTTTCAACTAATATTGACAAATTTAGGACTTGATCACCCTAAATCTCTTGTTGGTAGTAGATGGAAACATATAGATGAGATGAGCTTGTTTTGTTACCTTAATGGTATAAGATGTGATGAATACTAAGCCGTGAGAATAATCACTCACTATGTTGTGTGAACTTATGAAGAAGTGAATATGAAAGAGTGCAACATGATGGAAAATGACTTAAGACGGGTAATCAGAGTCGCACAGCGAAAGTGTGATGTAGAGTAGTGTTATGAGTACTACTTGTGGCAAGTGAGGAATTAATACGTTGGAAGCCTACATAGAGAATATGTCTTGATCTATATGTTGGATTTAAATTCCAGTGGATGTAAGGATGTCGTGTCGAAGAATTATAACTCTTTTGAATAATTGCCGAGATGATGAATATGTTAATACGGTTGTACGTAGTTAACGAGTATGTATTCGGCGAAATTAAAACGAAGAGTTGATACTATATGATGCTGTAATAATTTTGTGTTGTTATTAAGGTGATATTGTAAATTCCAGATATAATGAGTAATTACACTCTATGAAGGACGAAGTGGATTTAATTCTTAAAGAAGAGTGGGATTCAGTTTGAGCTATTATGTAAGCAATGGTATATCGAGACTGATGAGTGTGATTATAACTACTTGTGCGTACTCGTTCCGATGGTGAGAATGTTTAATAGATGTAGTAACTCAGGAATTTGTTTTTGAGTGCGAGTAAGTATTACTGAGTGGTAAATTGGTACCATGAATGATGAAGAATGATTCTTGGACGAATGAGTAAAGAGAGTCGGAATCGGGTGAAACCCAGAAATCTATTTGGTATAGATGATTGTGATGAGTAATCAGAGTAGTGCGGAAAAAAGCGGGATGTAACGAGTTGGATAATTGCTGGTGTGACTTAAGAGGAGACAGATAATTGGAATTCAATGGTATAGGAATATGAGTATTGAGTTTCTTGAAGGAAGCGGTTGGTGAAAAGTGTAAGTATTATTTTATCGCTCAGATGGAAGAGTATGCCTAAGGTTGATGTGTTTGGTAGATGGTATGCATTACTGCAGTGTTGATCAGTGTGATCATACTATAGATTGTGTAATTGTATTGCTAGGCTGTTGAGCGTATTGTATAGGTTGTACCTCAATGTTCTGTTGTTGTTAACCTTTTGGAGCTATAGCGAGTGGTATACTTTTGGATAGTCAAAGGCGACGTAAGAACGGGGATTTGAATGTATGAAACACGTTTCCTGTTGGTTATGTCAGATGGATCTTTGGGGATTGACTAATGGTAATGTTAATTGGGAGCTGGAGAGTCAGGTGAAGGACTCTTATACGAGCTGGTTACTTGAGGTATGTTTTCGAGGACGAAAACTCTTTTAGTGGGGGGGAGTTGTAACACCCGTATATTTTAATTTTTAATTTAAATGGAAATTTAATTAATAATTAGAATTATATGTGGTTTGTGGGATTTAATTGGAAAAGGATGGTTTATGGTGTTGGGCCATGTGTGATGTTAAGGAATGAGGGGGTGTTATGTTAGTAAAGGCCCTATTCTAATTAAAAGGTTATTTATAAAATAATAAGGAATTGAGAATAAGAGAAAGAAAATGTGAAAAGAGTTTGGAACACGAAGAACGTGAAAGAGGAGCAATGGAGGGAGAGACCAATCAAGAACTCTTGGCTAAGGTAAGGGGGGACTCTTCCGGTTAATTTCTATTATGTGATTATGGGTAATAGGATGGATTAACGTATGATTCGATTCGATTGGGTATATTGGGATTTGATATTGTTAGGTATGTTATGATTTGGGATAATTGATGAATTTGTATAGATTGTTGGTTATTGATGTGTTGTTTTGATGTATAATGACGTGTGATGAGAAATTCGATGATTATATGCCTGTCTGCGATGTCTGGAATCGTTTTTGGGTAAAAAGGATGTGAAATCGCAGAGTCTGAACGCAGACCCGTAATTCTGCGAAATCGCCGGGTCGCGCCGCGTCCATGTGTTGGCGCCGCGAAGGCGTACTTGTTTTCTCGCATCGCACCGCGTGAATAGGTTGGTGCCGCGAACGTGTTTGTGTGCTTCAGGTCGCGCCGCGAACATTGGTTGCGCCGCGTGCTGTAGCGTTAGTTATTTCTTGGGAAAGTTAAATGACGTGTAACTTTCGAACCGTAGGTCTGTTTTTAGTGTCGTTTCGAGTACGATGAATCTTATGAGATAGCCTACGTGTTTAAACGATGGAATGAGGTGTGAATCCAATTATTTCTAAATATGATTTTATTTCTTGGTGAATGATGTATTGTACATATATGTGATGAGATGTGTTAAATACATGCTATATTGAAATATTAATCATGTGACGATTTGTGTAATTGGATGATGTATTGTTGACATATATGATGAAATGTGACAATATAAGATGTTGTTTTGAAAACATTACGATGTGATGATTGTTGAGAATTATATGATGATGATTGATGATTTGTGAATATTAATATGCTGTTAATATTAATATGTTGATTGTGGTGAATGTATGTGAATGATTGAATGATGCTTGGACATGTACATACTTGTTTGTGATGATATTGGTGAGATGAAATGAGACGATGTTAAGCATCGGATCGGTGACGATATAAGTATGTGATATGTGTGCATTCATTCATAAATCATTTACATTGGATCCCGTTGATGAGTGGATCGTTGGTGGCTAATTCCCACTGTGCGGAGATTAGTAAGCAGTCATCGTGTGCCCATGGGGGTGTGAGCGATGAGGTTAGTCGTGTGCCCAGGTGGGGTGTAAGCGACTGAAGGGCAGTATCATAGAGAGAAGTCCTGTGAATGTGATTCACGAATTTTGGTACCACATGCATAGTGTCAGTTGTGTCATATGCATTTTGTCATAACATGATTGTATGGATTTCTGTGTTATGTTGTAATCTATTATTGTGTGAATTGATGAATAATAGATGTGGATCTGAATATATGACAAATTGGGTGAATGATATATTATGATGTTTTGTTGCTTATGAATGCATAACATTGATTAATTGAGAATGAGACTCACCCTTACTTGTTGACAATTTTCAGATTGAGGATAGCTGCTTTCGACTTGGTGAAGATTAGCTCATAAGTCGGTTTAGTTGTTGTGTCGGTGTCATGCTCTGATAGATGTAACACTGGGGACGCGATGTTTTGAGTTCCGATTATAACTCTATTGTTTATTTTATTTGAAGTCTGATACATTAATGATGTAATGTTGACTTGATGATTTGATTCCGCTGTGTAAACATGATTTTTATCTATGAGTTATAATTTCAGATGTTTCAGTGAATGCATGACATATGCCGAACGTGTGTTTTCTATTTTTTTTTAATTGTGACACCCTTTGCATGTTTACTCTGATTTAATTTTGTTAATTGCCGTGGGGTATTAGAGGGGTGTTACAATAGTGGTATCAGAGCAGGTCGGTCCGTCCGGCCAATTGTTGAGTCAGTTGAGTTGCGTGACAATTGTATATTATCGGCATTTTATTCCTTGGTACGCGACATGTGAGTGAATCACTGTCGGTACTTGGTTGTTTGTTGCAGGTGTTGGATTGAAACAAGTGGGGGAGAAGCTTCGCTTCTCGGTTATGTTTCAGTTGTAAGAAGATTGATTCGGTAGGCGGTTGTTGGCAACAGTGCGAGCGTTGTTGGAGTTTGTTGATTCCCGAGTTGAAGGTGACTTGAAATTAAGACTTCACTGGGAATTGAGTTGGAACATCTTGAAGGAAGATGATTAGAGGTAATTGACAGTTATTGTAAGAGAAGGAAATTAGAAGGTTGCGATGTGTCAGCTCTGCTGGCGTGCTGCGAAGATGTCAGATGAGTAGCCATACGTCTCGGAAGAGATTCAGTTGCAAGTTTGCAAAGGGGATTGCTGTAGTAACGTTTCAGAAATCGCACTTCGGCGATGGGATATGTCGCTCAAGTTATAATAATGTTTGGAAGTGAAGAGATATGATAAAGGGCTGTCTGGAATGCGATCGAATTGAAGAGAATGAGTTCTCGAGTGAGATTTTCGTAAGAAAAACGCAGGAAAATTGCTGAATAGCTGCGGAACTTCGAAAATTCATAACTGGAGTTCTGGACATCCGAATTGAGTTCCGTTTGAAGCGTCGGGAAGCTGACGAGATGAACTTTGTTATAAAAATAGTTGCAGCAGCTGTAACATATTTAATTGTGACAGGATGACGTTGGAAAGAGGTGAAGTTACGGTTACTCTTGTTCTTATAACTAGACTTGTTTATTGGTACTGCACGGGATGTCAGTGTCAGTGTTGAATGGATCGAAGGAATAATTAGAAGGTTTATTGAGGAGTAATTTTAAGAATTGAATTTACCAATTGAGGAGTTTTGGATATATCGTATAGAGTGTCGCTGCATGATGTCAGTGTTGCATTTTCGGGCAATGATTGGAAAATTCATATCTTGAGTTCCGAGTGTCGGATTAATGTGCCGTTTGATCCTACAAGGAGGAGGGATTATGTTCTAATTTATGGAAGAGTTATAAATACAGTAGAGTGACCCTATGAGGAAAGGTTCTGAAGTCGGCTATGGAAGCGTGAAACTTGTTGAATAAGAATGCCTACTACCGCGATTGTTTGAAACGACGTGGAGTAGAACCCTTGGAACCGTATTTGTGATGGCAAAGTAACGATAAGTATGAAAGAAGAATTGTAGGGAATTTCTAACATTTGTTGATGTGAGGAAGACTTTGTTGAGATTCCGAGTGGGATGATATTTGGACGTGAAGGATGTAATAGAATTTGGATTAAAACCACGAGTTATGAATGTTGTGCTATTGTGTTGCGTAAGAAGTCTTTAAAATGTCGATGCTAATGATGAATGAGTTGGATTTAATTGGACAATTTAGAGACTTGAGTTAGTATGTGAAGGCACTCCTAATAGTGTTAGATTGAGTATGCTAGAGATGACTAGTGGTATTCTTGACGAGATTAGAAAAGGTCAGGAAGATGACGTTGAGTTGATCGATAGGTTGACTTTGAATTACCAAGGTAAAGTCGGCGAATTCAGAATCGACGAGAACGGTGTAATGAGGTTGAGTGATTGGATTTGTGTAACTGATGTTTTGAGCTTCGGAAGAATATTCTAGAAGAAGGACACTATAGTGAATTATTGAACTATGACGATGTTAATGAGTTTGGGCGCAAACCCAGAAAGGACACTGTTATGTAGTAACGACGGTTTATGCTTAAATATGATTTTCAACTAATATTGACAAATTTAGGACTTGATCACCCTAAATCTCTTGTTGGTAGTAGATGGAAACATATAGATGAGATGAGCTTGTTTTGTTACCTTAATGGTATAAGATGTGATGAATACTAAGCCGTGAGAATAATCACTCACTATGTTGTGTGAACTTATGAAGAAGTGAATATGAAAGAGTGCAACATGATGGAAAATGACTTAAGACGGGTAATCAGAGTCGCACAGCGAAAGTGTGATGTAGAGTAGTGTTATGAGTACTACTTGTGGCAAGTGAGGAATTAATACGTTGGAAGCCTACATAGAGAATATGTCTTGATCTATATGTTGGATTTAAATTCCAGTGGATGTAAGGATGTCGTGTCGAAGAATTATAACTCTTTTGAATAATTGCCGAGATGATGAATATGTTAATACGGTTGTACGTAGTTAATGAGTATGTATTCGGCGAAATTAAAACGAAGAGTTGATACTATATGATGCTGTAATAATTTTGTGTTGTTATTAAGGTGATATTGTAAATTCCAGATATAATGAGTAATTACACTCTATGAAGGACGAAGTGGATTTAATTCTTAAAGAAGAGTGGGATTCAGTTTGAGCTATTATGTAAGCAATGGTATATCAAGACTGATGAGTGTGATTATAACTACTTGTGCGTACTCGTTCCAATGGTGAGAATGTTTAATAGATGTAGTAACTCAGGAATTTGTTTTTGAGTGCGAGTAAGTATTACTGAGTGGTAAATTGGTACCATGAATGATGAAGAATGATTCTTGGACGAATGAGTAAAGAGAGTCGGAATCGGGTGAAACCCAGAAATCTATTTGGTATAGATGATTGTGATGAGTAATCAGAGTAGTGCGGAAAAAAGCGGGATGTAACGAGTTGGATAATTGCTGGTGTGACTTAAGAGGAGACAGATAATTGGAATTCAATGGTATAGGAATATGAGTATTGAGTTTCTTGAAGGAAGCAGTTGGTGAAAAGTGTAAGTATTATTTTATCGCTCAGATGGAAGAGTATGCCTAAGGTTGGTGTGTTTGGTAGATGGTATGCATTACTGCAGTGTTGATCAGTGTGATCATACTATAGATTGTGTAATTGTATTGCTAGGCTGTTGAGCGTATTGTATAGGTTGTACCTCAATGTTCTGTTGTTGTTAACCTTTTGGAGCTATAGCGAGTGGTATACTTTTGGATAGTCAAAGGCGACGTAAGAACGGGGATTTGAATGTATGAAACACGTTTCCTGTTGGTTATGTCAGATGGATCTTTGGGGATTGACTAATGGTAATGTTAATTGGGAGCTGGAGAGTCAGGTGAAGGACTCTTATACGAGCTGGTTACTTGAGGTATGTTTTCGAGGACGAAAACTCTTTTAGTGGGGGGGAGTTGTAACACCCGTATATTTTAATTTTTAATTTAAATGGAAATTTAATTAATAATTAGAATTATATGTGGTTTGTGGGATTTAATTGGAAAAGGATGGTTTATGGTGTTGGGCCATGTGTGATGTTAAGGAATGAGGGGGTGTTATGTTAGTAAAGGCCCTATTCTAATTAAAAGGTTATTTATAAAATAATAAGGAATTGAGAATAAGAGAAAGAAAATGTGAAAAGAGTTTGGAACACGAAGAACGTGAAAGAGGAGCAATGGAGGGAGAGACCAATCAAGAACTCTTGGCTAAGGTAAGGGGGGACTCTTCCGGTTAATTTCTATTATGTGATTATGGGTAATAGGATGGATTAACGTATGATTCGATTCGATTGGGTATATTGGGATTTGATATTGTTAGGTATGTTATGATTTGGGATAATTGATGAATTTGTATAGATTGTTGGTTATTGATGTGTTGTTTTGATGTATAATGACGTGTGATGAGAAATTCGATGATTATATGCCTGTCTGCGATGTCTGGAATCGTTTTTGGGTAAAAAGGATGTGAAATCGCAGAGTCTGAACGCAGACCCGTAATTCTGCGAAATCGCCGGGTCGCGCCGCGTCCATGTGTTGGCGCCGCGAAGGCGTACTTGTTTTCTCGCATCGCACCGCGTGAATAGGTTGGTGCCGCGAACGTGTTTGTGTGCTTCAGGTCGCGCCGCGAACATTGGTTGCGCCGCGTGCTGTAGCGTTAGTTATTTCTTGGGAAAGTTAAATGACGTGTAACTTTCGAACCGTAGGTCTGTTTTTAGTGTCGTTTCGAGTACGATGAATCTTATGAGATAGCCTACGTGTTTAAACGATGGAATGAGGTGTGAATCCAATTATTTCTAAATATGATTTTATTTCTTGGTGAATGATGTATTGTACATATATGTGATGAGATGTGTTAAATACATGCTATATTGAAATATTAATCATGTGACGATTTGTGTAATTGGATGATGTATTGTTGACATATATGATGAAATGTGACAATATAAGATGTTGTTTTGAAAACATTACGATGTGATGATTGTTGAGAATTATATGATGATGATTGATGATTTGTGAATATTAATATGCTGTTAATATTAATATGTTGATTGTGGTGAATGTATGTGAATGATTGAATGATGCTTGGACATGTACATACTTGTTTGTGATGATATTGGTGAGATGAAATGAGACGATGTTAAGCATCAGATCGGTGACGATATAAGTATGTGATATGTGTGCATTCATTCATAAATCATTTACATTGGATCCCGTTGATGAGTGGATCGTTGGTGGCTAATTCCCACTGTGCGGAGATTAGTAAGCAGTCATCGTGTGCCCATGGGGGTGTGAGCGATGAGGTTAGTCGTGTGCCCAGGTGGGGTGTAAGCGACTGAAGGGCAGTATCGCAGAGAGAAGTTGGCGAATTCAGAATCGACGAGAACGGTGTAATGAGGTTGAGTGATTGGATTTGTGTAACTGATGTTTTGAGCTTCAGAAGAATATTCTAGAAGAAGGACACTATAGTGAATTATTGAACTATGACGATGTTAATGAGTTTGGGCGCAAACCCAGAAAGGAAACTGTTATGTAGTAACGACGGTTTATGCTTAAATATGATTTTCAACTAATATTGACAAATTTAGGACTTGATCACCCTAAATCCCTTGTTGGTAGTATATGGAAACATATAGATGAGATGAGCTTGTTTTGTTACCTTAATGGTATAAGATGTGATGAATACTAAGCCGTGAGAATAATCACTCACTATGTTGTGTGAACTTATGAAGAAGTGAATATGAAAGAGTGCAACATGATGGAAAATGACTTAAGACGGGTGTGGACCTCCATTTTTTAATTCCGGGCCATACCTCTGTTCTGTAGAGATACGTGAACTGACTCTTTTTTATCGCTTAATGCTTTCGCATTTTTTTTGAAAATTCACAAAGTCGCCACCGACCTTTTATTTTATCCAATTAAGGAAAGGTTTATAAAAGACACAGAAAAAAGACCTTTAAGAAATTCTGGGTAAGGGGGTAGGTTATACAAAGGGAAGGTGTTAGCACCCTTTGTATCCATGGTTATCCATGGGCTCTTAAGTTTGCTTAGCTCACTTGTTTTTCGATGACTTTTCAATGGCTTTAGAATGCTCATATGTGGTTTCAAATACTTTTGTAATTTGAATTTTGTAATGATCCGTGTGTGGATGTATACAAAATGCTTGTTTATCTTTCGAAAGATGTTTTTGAAAAGAACGTTAACTTTGTAATAATCCGTGTTTGGATGTATACAAAATATTGTCTTTTTGGAAAGTTTTGAAAAAACAACAGTGTATGAGAATTTTGTTTGTTTTGATTTGAGCAAGCAAACTAGGAGGTCTACCCTGAGTTGTAAGGTCTTTATCCTATTTCCTTTAAAAATCTATCCTTTCACCGGATATAAACGCAAGGTTCGATTTTGTACTCAAAATAGTAGAATTTTGACTTTGATTTTGAAAAGAATGAGAAAGGATTTACCTTAAGAGGTGCAAGTGTGATTGTGATTGGATTCAGATATTTTATCTTTGAAGTTAGTGATCTAACGGTTCAATTTTATCTTTGACATACACGCAGTTTATATTTGCTGGAAATTAAAATGCGGAAATGTAAAGTGCGGAAAGTAAATCTACGCTATTACATCGATTGTGCAGGAAATGTAAACTAGCCTATTTACATGAATTTGACATCCTATACATTTATCTAGGAATGTAAATTGCAAGAAAAATAAAAGGCATGTTTTTGGATTTTTTATGATTGATTTTAATTATAATTAATGCATGATTAATTAAATTAAAATGAAGAAAAAAGATGAAAATAGATTTAAACCTAGAAATTAAGTTTAAAATATGTACAAAATATTTGTCAATTAATTTTAAAACAAAACTAATTTTTTTGGAATTTTTGGAATTGATTTGAAATTGATTTAAGTTAATTAAAACATAATTATGCAAATAATTATACAAATAATTAAAACTTAAGGATAAAATTATTCAAAATATGTACAAAATTAGTTTATAATATGTAAACAATATTTAACATAAAGAACAATTTTTTTAATGATTTTTTGATTGGTTAGAATAATTAAAAAGCAAATATATAAATATATACTAATTAATTATGCAAAATATTGAAATTTTGAAGAAAAATAAAATATTTTTATTTCAGTAAATAATATATTATTTTAGAAGTCTAAAAATATTTTTTGTGTATTTTTTGGATTTTTAAAACTATTTTTAATTAATTTAACAAAGAAATTAAAATAAAATAGAAAATAAAAGGATACTGATCATGTGTGGTTGGATTGAGGGTCCATGATAAGGATTGTTTGATCTGGCGCGTTGGATGATTCATTAAATGGGATCAGATGGTCCAGAAATTGAGGCACGTGATGATCAGTACACCTGCAAAGCACAGAATTAGAGGAAATTTTAAAAAGTACGCGCGCTGGCTGTCCAATGAGGTGGGGACACCTCATCATCTTCAACCTCTCGCTAGGGCCTTTTACAGCGCTTTTATGAAAGAGCGCTGTAATTGATGAGCTTCAGACCTGCAAAATAACGAATAGGGGTAAACGTGCAAAGAAATTTGGCGCGATGGTACCATTCAACTCGTCTGATCCATACGAACCTAATGGTACTACTTAGAACCTCTAATTTTGCCTATTTCAGAAAGCCCTAATTTTGAGATGAAGAACCCTAAAATGGTAGTTTCGTGTATACGTGTTCAAACTCCAATTAAGTTTCCAGAAATGATCTACACCTCAAACCAAACTTAATTATATGTCTACATCTTGCTAAGCATGTGTGAATAACCAGATACAAGTTGATTTAGGTTCGAACAAATTATGACCTGTATAGCTCGATTTAGTGAGCTTCAAGGCTTGCAATTGATTGGGATACGTTTATTGATGTTCAAGGAAGGTGTTTGAATATTTATTTTGTATTGAAATGGACTGAAACTTAAAATTCGAATTCCAAGTTTCTTTGAAAATTACAAGTTGTTACAAGAGTGCTATATGCTTATGAATGCTTCTGAATTCGTCCTCTCTATGTTACTGAAGTATGATAGTCTATATATAAGCATTGAGTGCTTAGAATTGAAGCTAAGAAGCATCTTAGTTGCCTTTGTGGAATTCTTGCATTTTTTATATTAAAAAGCTTTGAATTATTGACCAAGTCTTCTTGCCTTCAATGCACCTGCCTTGCTCTTCAATTCTCTGCAGAAAGATGAAGATTCCTTGGGTGAGTCATGCTTGGAAGTTAAGCTACCATTTATCCATCCATTTTCCTTTTAATTTTAATCTTAAAATAAGATAAAATCAAGCAAAAAATGAATAAAAATGGTGTGGGCTTAGTCTTGGTCGTGGGAGGCCCATAACAACATGGCAAAGATGTTTGAACCATAAAAACTTGGCCCCTTTTGGAAAAAATGCATTTTTGAGCAATGTTGGTTTCATGCATTTTCCCAAAATTTAGCCAACTTCAACAAGGTGTAAATACCTAAATTTTTGTCATATGAAGGAGATCTTGCACTTTTTGGAAACCTCAAAGAGTCCTCTAACCAATGTCTTTGGTCTCATGTCAAAATGATTTTTGATGCTCCTTGTGTGTCCTTTTGAAAAAAGTGTCTTTTTGTTGACTTTGAAAATGACCTGTAATGTCTTTGATCATATTTTTCAAATGGTGAATCCAATGACCATGGGATCAATGGCATTTGAAAGATAATTGAATTTCCTTCAAAATGAGCTTTGGTTTGAATTTTTTGGATGAAGGATGAGAGAGTTATGATCAGTCAAAGTTGAGTTGACTTTTCAGGCAAAAACCCTAATTTTGAATCTTAGGGTTTTGTTGATTTTTGATCTTTCCTTGATGAATTATGATCATCCAATGATCAAATGATGAATCCTTTGACAAAATATGGACTTTGACAAAAAATTTCATTTTTGACTGTCTGTTGACTTTTTTGGTCAAACGGGTCGTCTGTTGACTGTTTGAGCTGCTGACGGTGCGTCTGAGTGAATTGAAGTTTGAAAATTTGTATGATGGTACTTTGAGATATATGGATGTGTATTAAATCCATTTGAGCTCTCAAAAACTTGTTTCTCCTGTAAAAACAAGAAAACCCTAGTCAGGGACTGTTTATGTAGGAGACAGTTAAGCGTACCTGATTTTTGTGCGGTGTTGAGTCTCTGCTAATCGCGTGATATTCAGAAGACTTCTAGAACAAAAATCTTGGAATTTTGAATTGTGAAAGATTGATTTGATTGATGGTACAAGACACTGAGAATTGTACTGCCAGCAGTTTGGCTGTCAACTGACTGTCCAGATATTGATGTAGCAGTTAGAGTGAAAAATCAACAGTCAAAGTTAATTTTCTTTTTTGTTGTTTTTGTTTTATGTTTTATGTGAAAAATGAAAGTTTATTTACATGACTTGTTAGAAAAACACAGACATAATAAGTAACTAATATTTACTGTATGCGGGCAAAATTACCGATAATAACCCTGAAAATCATTTAATGCACAGAAAAATGAATATTTGACTGGCAGAAAACACATAAAATATTATCTGAGTAATTAAGCAATATTATGACAAATAGTACAACATTTAATACTGACAGTACAAATATTACATACTATATTTGTAACACCCCATTTCTACCCAGCAATTATATATAAAATCAGAGTTTTCAAAATTTCTCAATAAACAAATGAGGCGTCACATAATCAAAACAAAACAAATCACCTCGTCGCATAAAGCGGATACATAGCACCTTTGAAACAGAATAACTTATTTTATTAAAACACAGCGGAATCACTTAAACAAGTATTCAATAAAATTTCTTTAGTTAACTTATCATTTTGTCCAACCAAAATGAAACAATTAAATAGCAACATCATAAATAATATAAATCGTTCCCCCCAGAGTGCTACGTATCAGAGCGACAACCGACTCGAGTAACGGCAACTAAATCTTCATACTTGAATACCTGCACGTTACCAATATAAAGGCAACGGCGAAACAAGAGAAAAGGGTGAGATATCAAATCATATAAGTGGGCATATGATAAATTGCATGCTAGGATTCAGACATATAAAATCATCACATCACAAGTATCAATAGCTACTATACACATCATACTTCTACAGTTCATTAATCTCACATACTTTTCATCACACAACGAGTCATGATCATGTAAATAGTATCATCTAATAAATTTCACATATTCAAGTAAGCACAAAATTTAATAGTATAATACTCAAAAGATTCAATACTATTATCCCAAATATATACACAATCCATCATTATCACATATTCACACGTTTAACCAATTATATATCAAAACATCACCAATTTCAATTATCACATATCATGTACACATGACAATCACATAAATGCATATAGTCAAACATCACTTAACCTCAATGTGACTCAATGCAAGACATGTGACTCTATGCATGTGGTACCCAATGTGGACCCAAAGTTCCACCGCTTCCGATTCATATAGAATCTAGCCACGCTTCAGATCCGGACAAGATCAAAGCCACCAAATGTAAACATATAGTTTACCGCTTCCGATTCACTTTAGAATCTAAGCCTCGCTTATGTTTCAAAGCAAACCACCTTTGTTTCAAGGCATCCATGATATGAATGTATGTACAATGTTAATCAAACATATGCAATTAAGATCATCTCTACCATCTTAATATTTAGCATATCACAATAATTCAACTCGATGAATTATCCACCAATTATACACAACATTCACAACACATACATATCATTCACATATAAAAGGCCAATTAATCAATTACGATTCACAAAACCCAATTAACACTAGTAACCATACTATCTCATGTTAATTCTCATTTTGCCAATTATATATGAACATTCACTTTTAAAATCAAGCAATTAATCATTAAAATTAATGCTATCCAACTACCCACAGAGAATCAATATCAAAACAACATCATTGACATAATAATATATATTTCTCAACATACATATTCAAGTCAAAACACAATTACGGATAAATTCTCAATATATCGTAATCTACCGACAAACCAAATAGTTGATCTAATTCCAAATTATATTCTAATCAATTAAACACATTGAAATTAATTCAACTATTAATTTAATCAACCAATTAATAATCATACTATATTAATTTAATTCACTTATATTTCTACTCCATTTCCAATTTCTAGCATTCTATTGCTCATGACCATTTTTATTAAAAAGAATATCGCGCTAGCTTTCTAACGCCTCGAACGGAGACTCAAACGGGGTTACGGTTCAAAAGATATGAATTGTTAAAGTTTCGACAAAAAAAAACAAACACCGACATCATACACTAACAACTCTAAACATGTCAAAATTACACAAAACAAATAAAAGTCTAACTCTTAATAACCCAAAACAACTCTGACAACTTATTGTCAACTCTAACAACTCTATTGACAACTCTAACAACTCTATTGACAATTCTATTAATTATTATAATTTATTTATAAAGAATATTTAAATTAAACACAATTTTAGTCGATTAGTAAAATATCACAATTTCAACAAAATAACACCACCATGTTAATGTACTAATTAAACTTAGCTACCACGTTAATTTTCATCGAATTCCGAACAACTAAATATACCGCTTAATTCGGCTATTTCGATCAAACGGGATTGTTTTGAATTATATAATTTCTAGTGACTAAATTTATATACCTTATAATTTCTACTGACTAAACTTATATAATTTCAAAACGCCATTCTTTGATAAAATAATGATTAACTTAATAGTATTAATTAGTACTATTTCATGGATGCTGTCAAACAAAACAAGGTTTATTACTCTAGATCCACCATTAACCTCCCCTTTTGATTTGACTCTTTAATGAACACAGGTTGAATAATAAAAGAACATGCAGCTAACAAGATGTGAATATTAGTTGAAAGCAAGGAATCAAGTAATCACAATAATTGGAATTTTGGATTCTTTCTCCTAAATTAATAAGTTAATCACCCTTCACGTTTTCTTTTAAATGTTTTGTCCAAATTGAAAAGAAAGAAACAATGTCGCTCGTCCGTCAATGCGCAAGCATGCCGCCGTTCCGTCACTGCCATCCGTTAAGCATTATAGACTCTCACCACATACAGCACCAACAACACATTTTCTTGTACTAGTATATCTCAATACTCGCGTTTAACACAACATCAACAAACAGCAACAACAGCAATTAAATAAAAACACTAATTCAACTACATGGGGTGATTCTCTATTTTCCAGCAACAATTAACACAACAATTGCAATAAATCTACACACCTAATCCCCAACATGCAAGGTTTCATAAGTCCCATTATATGAATAGAATCCCACCCTTACCTTATCAATTGAAGCAACTCCATGGGTCTCCGATTCACACTTCCGATTAGGCACCATAGATGGAAATCTTCAAGCTTTGTTCATCCTCTCCAAAACTTACCTCTTTCTCTTCTATTCTTGTTTTCTCCAAAAATGACAACTACTCTCTAAAACCCTAATTTTATCATTCTAATTGGGCTTAGTCTTTCACTTCCTTTTTATTATTCTTCACAAATTAATTAGGCCCAATAAGATAAATAACTCCAAATAACCAATACCTCACTTAATAATATTCCACCGATATAATAATTTCGACTTATAAATAATATTATTCTTAATATTATTTTCCGACTATCCGACTTCAATTTATATAATTCCAAATATGCTCTTAAATAACACCGACAATCCAAATTCAACTAAATCAAATATTTAAATCCTTCAATAATTTAATTAAACAATTTAATTAAATTCGGGGTGTTACAACTCTCCCCCACTTAGAATATTTTCGTCCTCGAAAATTTGCTCAACACTATCCAAATACAAACCTCGTATCCAAATATCAATCTCCAAATCGCGCTTGGTAACACTTCGATCACTACCTCTTCGTCACAACAATGATTCTCATGAACATAAACACATTACAGTTCTTACCAGTTTTGCAATAATCAACGACTCAATGCAGTATTTTGGCGCATCACACTTATTCCAACAGTCCATCAATCCAAATATCAAGATAACTCATCTTTACCGACTTCTGGCATATAGTTTCTTACTCCCTCAAGTCAACAACAGTGTCACCTAAAGCTTCCGCTGCTTAACTCTGATAATTCTCTTTTAAGTCACCATTCTTGATTAAACACTATCAACTTATATGATTCACAATTTCTCAATCCAAAATAGACTTTCCTTCAATACTCATCCTCACATCGTGGTTCATTTGACATATCCAATATTTCACTTTGCGACACTCGCTTGCATAAAACGTACTACACCGATTGTTAATCTCATCTAATTCTAACTCAACCATCCCTCTTACCAAGCTACACAAGCTAATGGGCGACTATCTTCACGATAAAATATAGATACTCTTTCTACACTATTAAGACAACAAGACAAATCTATAACGTCCAACACGAGTTTAGTCTACCATTAACAATAGATTGAGGGTGATCAGTTCCCCAATTTGCCAATTAGTATCCGACAACCATAGTGGAGTATAAATCGTTGTTACATCATAATAGCGTTTTTTCCGAATTTCCACTTAAATCCAATAACACGACATAATCCAATAATTCACTTTGGGTTTTCACAACTCCTATAACTTCTTACTCAATTGATTTTGTCGATGAGACACTGACGTCCAAACATAATACCAAATCTGATTCACAATTACTTAGCATCACACAATCGTCAAACATCTTTAAAACCAACATCTCGTCTTCTCATTTTAATCATTAACAACAAGTTCTGCTTAACTTCACTTCAGACATTTGCGGTAACAACCATTCTTATTCAACAGACTTACACATTTCCATAAGGTATAATACAACTTCACCTCTTCATAGGTTCAAACGGTACATCCAATTGATACTCGAAACTCAAGATACGAATCTCTGACATCCAAATTGCAAACATCAACGTCAAGCATCGACAATTTTTATGTTATCTCCCAAACTCCTCAAATAACTTCGACAACAACTGCACCCCATCCCAACATCATCACGTCAAACTCAAATCTATTATGGCTGCGACAATCATTCTTATAATACATTTCATCTCGTTATCTTTCTGACGCTTCAAACGGAGTTTAAATCAGATATCCGAAACTCAAACTACGCGCATTATCGAGTTCTAACTCGGGTTCACGATTCACAACACTTCACACATCGACTACGTCCGTTAATCACTTATGCGAGTCTAACATAAATTCTACTGCAACTTTATCACTTTAACACTTGTCAAACACCAACATCAGACGCGAAGGTTAAACACACCGACAAGTTCTCAGTCCTTAACTGTGCTGAACATCGCCACTCTCTAACTTTTGTCGCCCAAAATTATCCTTAACTTCACATCGTCTTCGACTCTGGGTAACATCCAAAACTCTCAACAACACTTGCATCGTCGCTTGTCGACAGCATACCTGACCATCCCTTACAACAGAAACATCTTCGAGAAGCAAAACTTCTCCCCCACTTGGAATCAAACCAATCCCTGCAACAAAACAAACAAGTACTGATCGGTCACCATTTCTAGTAAGTTTCCACACCTTTTTCCGATCAAAAGTTGTAATCTTGGTAATACAAAGTGGCATTGTTTTCAGTTTTTATATAAGTTCCTTAGTTTTTCGGTTGTTTGAGCTTTTACATTATTAGTGTGTTTAAGCTTCATAAAAATGCCATTTTATGCGTTGGTTGTTAGTATGTTGTTGGCCAGGTTAATCCCGAGAAAGATGGCACTCCGAGGCGAGAAAAAGGAGCTGAAAGAGCTAAAGAAGAGGCCAACACGGGCACCCGTGTGCACCCACACGGCCGTGTCAAAAGCTGCCTGGAAAGTGGATTCTGGAGAGCAAAACAGAGGTTTTACACGGGCACCCGTGTTCCTGCACACGGCCCGTGTGGAAAAGTGCCCAGAAAGTGAATTTTGAGGTGAGGGCCAGATGGACAACACGGGCACCCGTGTTCCTGCACACGGCCCGTGTTGTTGAGCGCGGGCAGATGTTCTAATTTTGATATTTTGGAAACCTTGGGCCTCATTAAGGGTATTTCGGTCATTCCGGATACGGAGTGAGTGAAGCAACACTACTAAAACCTAACAGGAATAGAAGAGATTATCTGGGATCATCGAGCAGAGAGAATTACAGAGAAAGAAGAGTCAAGGGTTTTGGAAGAAGATCTTCAAGAGCACTGGCGATTGGAGATCATATCAACCACTAATTTCTTGTAATGACTTCAATTACTCTTGTTGTTTTCTTTATCATTATGAGTAGCTAAACAACACTATGCTAGGGGTGATGTCCCTGAATCTTTTTATGTGATGAATTGTCACAACCGTTGTTGATGAATTTGATGTTTAATTATAAATTGAGTTTTTGATTCATTGTTCTTAATGCTTTATTATATTGGAAAGTATCTTATCGTTCTATGGTTAGGGTTTGGCGTGACAAACCTCCCTAATGCTTGTGAATCAAAACACTTCCGGCAAATCGCTTAGGAATAAGGATTGCACTTTAGTGATCATTCATTCTAGACTCTAATGCATAAAAGACCTAATACTAAATTCAGTTATTGAGGAATTGAGATTGTCTAATTAGTGTTAAGGGGTTCTTCACTAAGGAATTAGGGAGAACTATTTATAGAATTGATACACAGTTATAATTAAATCATCTCATGAACACGGTGGTTTCAAGGAGTTACATAGGATTCATACATCTACCTTAGCATATCTGCTCATATTTGCACCAAGCTATCTTTTATTTAGTGTTTTATTTATTTCTAGTAATTCTAATTAATCAAACAAACCAAAACAACCCCCATGATATTTTTGTTCAATTGAATCATTGTGAAACTTGTAGTTTACACGCAGTCCGCGAGTTCGATACTGGGTATTTACCCTTCTTTACTACTACATCGAGGAAATAGTACACTTGCTATAATTTCCCGATCAAGTTTTTGGCGCCGTTGCCGGGGACTGCCAAACTATAAGCCGAACTCTAAGTCAATTGAAATTTTGTTGCTCTGCGACCAAAATTTTATTTTTATCTGTTATTTTAATTTCGTTGCAGTCTTGTATCTGTTCTAACTGTTGTCTAACTGTTTATGCGAGGTCAGACCTCAGCTAAATTTTCCTTTGACACAGAACCAGAAAGAGCTCTGCACGAGAGACGCCGCAAGGCAAGACTTGAAAGACTGGCAGCACCAAGTGCAAGTCTTAGTGTTCCACATCAGGAAAGCGACGACGAAGTGTCTGTGCACTCGGAGCACAGCGACTCGGACTTTGACAGGGAGATAGTTCAGGAACCAGTTAACATGGCTGGAAATCAACCCCCTGCAGAAAGATTGTTAGGGGACTATGGAGGGGCAAATGCTCACCCCAACCGGATGACTATTGTTAATCAACCTGTGAATGTGGCACATTTTCAATTGCATCCATCCACCATTCGCCAGTTAGAGAGCAAGCCGTTCTCCGGAAGAATTAACGAGGATGCAAATAAGCATCTTCAGAGATTTCTCACTACGACAACTTCATTGAAGATCGAAGGTCATTCAGAGGAGGCTAAGAGACTTGTTATGTTCCCGTTTACACTTACTGATGACGCAGAGGAGTGGTTTTACTCACTTCCGGCTGCAAGTATCACGACATGGCAAGAGATGGAAACGGCATTCCTCAATGAATATTTTCCTGCGTCGGTGTTTATCCGAAAAAGATATGACATTGTCAATTTCAAACAAAAAGAGGGGGAATCATTGGGGGATGCATACAAGAGGTTCAAAAGGTGTTTGACTGCATGTCCTACTCATAACATGGACGCTACCGAGCAAATGCAGAATTTTGTGAATGGGTTGCGACTCAAGACAAAGCAGCTTATTGATACCGCTGCTGGTGGTTCAACAAATTTTGCTACAGCCACAGTTATGAAAAGGATCATAGAGGCAATTGCTGCTAACGAGCATCTTGAGTTGTATGATCGAACCATGAACCAACCGGAGGGTAAAATTGATTTGAAATTGCCAGAGCAGGTTGTTAAGATGGAGGATCAGATTGCTGCAGAGGTAGAGAGAAGGTTAAAAAAGATGAATATTGGAACTCAGACAGTAGCACAGGTAGAACCAGTTAAAGCGGTTCTTTGTGAAATATGTGGTGGACCGCACTTTGCTATGCATTGTGTAGCAACTCAAGAACAGGTTGAGCAAATTCATATGTTGAGGCAAAACAATCCTTATGCCAACACATATAATCCGGGGTGGAAAAATCATCCGAATTTCTCATGGAAAGACCAGCAAGGAAACGTCCAGAAGCAGGTTCAAGGACAACAACCATATCAGCCTCAGACTCAACAATACCAACCACAGGGACAACAATATCGTCCGCAACAACAATTCCAACATCATCCTCAACAATTTCAACAACAGGTACCAAAGAAAGAAGATTGGGAGATCGCTCTTGAAAAAGTGGCAACCCAAAACTCTCAGTTTCAGGAAGAGACAAGAGCCAACCTCAGGAACACCACGGCTTCAATTAAAAATCTTGAAGTTCAAATGGGTCAAATAGCACAACATCTCACTTTACAGCCACAAGGAAACTTTCCGAGCGAAACTGTGAAAGATCAGAAAAATCTGGAGAAGATCAATGCTGTTTCAACAAGAAGTAAAAAGGTGTTAGAATCGGAAAAAGAAAAAGAAGAGATAGATGACCCTATGGTGATAGATGTAGATTTGGAAATAAGAGAGAACCCAAGAGAGCCAGAAGTGGTGATACCACCAGTTAAACCACCTGAAGAAAAAAATAAGAAAAAGGCTGAACCGGCGATCAAACTACCTTTCCCTTCCAGAGTGACAAAGAAGGATTCAAAAGACAACGACTTTGAGAAATTTACTGAATTGTTCAAAAAGCTAGAGGTGAATTTACCCTTCTTCGAAGCACTTGAGCACATGCCATTGTATAAGAAATTTCTGAAGGAGGTAATGACAAAGAAGAGATCAGTGGAAGGAGAACAAAAGATTGCAACTGAGAAGTGCAGTTTAGTCTCGTCAGTAAGGAAGATCCCAACCAAGAGGAAAGACCCTGGAGCTGTGGCGATACCATGCACTATCAAGAATCGAATGTTCAAAAAGGCACTCATTGATTCTGGTTCCAGTGTGAGTTTAATGCCACTATCTATTTTCAAAAAGCTTGAATTGGGAGAGGTTAAGGAAAGTAAGAAAAAGTTAAGGTTCGCTGATCACACCACCAAGAAATCTTATGGGGTAGCTGAAGATGTACTAGTGGAGGTTGACAAATTTGTATTCCCTGTTGACTTCCACATCATGGACATTCCGGAAGACGAAGAAACACCTATCCTTCTTGGGAGACCCTTTTTGTTGACAGGCCGCTGCAACTTTGACATTGAAAAAGGGACACTAACGCTAAAATCATTTGATGAAGAAGTAACCTTGAAGATGTTAGGAGTTAAGAAACATAGGACAGGTGTAAATGATCAAACTTTTGTGGATATGGCGGAAAGTGAAAAAAAAGACAAAAGGCCTGAACAGCTCCAAGAAAAAGTCTCAAGCATAACCTCTCGGGTGGAAACAACTCAGGGAGCTATCAAAAATCCCAAGAAGGCTAAGGAAGTCAAGAAGAATGCGGGAAGTGAGTTGAAGAGAAAAGTGGTCTATGCTTATCATCTTCATGAGTTCTTGGGTGAGAGAGTAACAAGCAACAAAGTTTGGAAAAGGAAATACCCTCCATAATAAAGGGTAATGGACCGTCGAGCCATGCGACGTTAAACGCAGCGCTCCGTGGGAGGCAACCCACGTTTGTTTCCGTTAACTTTCATTTTCTTTGTTTTATTTCGTTTCCTTTGTAGGTGGTAGAGTTTGGACCGGTAGGCGCTCTCCGCACCGAGCAAACACGACAGGGTGTTGAGTTGTTCAGGCAAGGAGCTGTGATGGATGATGTCCAGGAGATGATGCGGCGCCTCATGTTGCAATTTCCTCAGGATCCTCCTCCTCCACCGCCTTATCAGTGAGATTGGTAATCTCCGTCACACTAGAATTAAAACATTGAGACAATGTTTAGTTCAAGTGTGGGGGAGGATTTATTTTGCTTTGCTTTCTGTTTCTTTTGAATTCATAGTTTAGTTTGTTTAATTTGAAATTTTTTTTTTCTTTTGTCTTCTGTTTTTATGTTTATTTCAAGTTTGCAGTGCTGCCATTGTGTTACCTGGTTGGATACAAGTCGGAAGGGGGCGAATGACTAGATAGTGGTTGAACAACACATCTCACACTCTATCTCTACAGGCACCACGGAAGTTGACACAACCAAGAAAAGAAGGTAGGACGCAAGGAAGCACACTGAACCAAGAAAGAGTATGGTGAACTTTTGATGAAAGGAAATGGCAAAACACTTAGAGTACGTTGAAGCATGCAAGCTTAACCGACCCGGTGAGACATCAGAGCCAAATGCATAACATCCATATGAGAGTCAAGTTCAGGTATGGCACTATTCACTTTGATTTTGCGTATTTTCTCATAACACAAGCACACTATGAAAGCGCACACTGAGGCAAGTTTTTTGTTTTAACCCCGAGCCTTTTTAACCATCCCGTTTGCATGTTATCCATTGTTAACCCCCTTTGAGCCGTAATTTTTATTTTTGTTCATCATGTTATTTTTCCTCCACTTGCCTTCTCATTGTTTGTATCATTGCTCGGCATTCATAATAGATCACTCGAAAGACATAAAAAGATCTAAGTGTGGGGTTGTAAACCATTGAAGAGTGGAACAAGAAAAGAGTACAAGAAAAGAAAAAATTTTGAATATAGATCTTATGAAAACAAAAAGAAAAAAAAAGAGAAGAGAAAAAGAATAATGCATGTACCCTTGTCCATTTTTAGCTAAAGAAGGTTTAAACCCCATTCTTAAGATACAGATCAAAATGAGTGAAGAAGTGAGCCCTATGTGATGCCGAGCACTTAAAACCAATCGTTATCCCATTCCTTGTTAACCCACCAAACCTAAGCCACGTTACAACCCGAAGACCTCATAAAGTGTGTGTGATCCTTGTGTGTAGTGATTTGAGAATTTATTCAAAGTTAAAAGTAATATGCATGCCTTGATACTATGAGTGTAAACACCGTAACCCGGAGAGATTTTGTGAGAATGTGAAAAGCTTGCAGGTGATAGACGTGCTCGAAGGTGGGAATGCCATGGATAGTCGGAAGAAGGGAACCTTACACTTGATTGCTAAGTGTAGGAACCTTGCGAAAAACCTGGTTGTGTTGTGGAGAAAAGAATCTTGTCGGTGACCTTTTGTTTTGACTCGATACATCACTTGAGGACAAGCAATGAGATAAGTGTGGGGTTGTGATCGGTCACCATTTCTAGTAAGTTTCCACACCTTTTTCCGATCAAAAGTTGTAATCTTGGTAATACAAAGTGGCATTGTTTTCAGTTTTTATATAAGTTCCTTAGTTTTTCGGTTGTTTGAGCTTTTACATTATTAGTGTGTTTAAGCTTCATAAAAATGCCATTTTATGCGTTGGTTGTTAGTATGTTGTTGGCCAGGTTAATCCCGAGAAAGATGGCACTCCGAGGCGAGAAAAAGGAGCTGAAAGAGCTAAAGAAGAGGCCAACACGGGCACCCGTGTGCACCCACACGGCCGTGTCAAAAGCTGCCTGGAAAGTGGATTCTGGAGAGCAAAACAGAGGTTTTACACGGGCACCCGTGTTCCTGCACACGGCCCGTGTGGAAAAGTGCCCAGAAAGTGAATTTTGAGGTGAGGGCCAGATGGACAACACGGGCACCCGTGTTCCTGCACACGGCCCGTGTTGTTGAGCGCGGGCAGATGTTCTAATTTTGATATTTTGGAAACCTTGGGCCTCATTAAGGGTATTTCGGTCATTCCGGATACGGAGTGAGTGAAGCAACACTACTAAAACCTAACAGGAATAGAAGAGATTATCTGGGATCATCGAGCAGAGAGAATTACAGAGAAAGAAGAGTCAAGGGTTTTGGAAGAAGATCTTCAAGAGCACTGGCGATTGGAGATCATATCAACCACTAATTTCTTGTAATGACTTCAATTACTCTTGTTGTTTTCTTTATCATTATGAGTAGCTAAACAACACTATGCTAGGGGTGATGTCCCTGAATCTTTTTATGTGATGAATTGTCACAACCGTTGTTGATGAATTTGATGTTTAATTATAAATTGAGTTTTTGATTCATTGTTCTTAATGCTTTATTATATTGGAAAGTATCTTATCGTTCTATGGTTAGGGTTTGGCGTGACAAACCTCCCTAATGCTTGTGAATCAAAACACTTCCGGCAAATCGCTTAGGAATAAGGATTGCACTTTAGTGATCATTCATTCTAGACTCTAATGCATAAAAGACCTAATACTAAATTCAGTTATTGAGGAATTGAGATTGTCTAATTAGTGTTAAGGGGTTCTTCACTAAGGAATTAGGGAGAACTATTTATAGAATTGATACACAGTTATAATTAAATCATCTCATGAACACGGTGGTTTCAAGGAGTTACATAGGATTCATACATCTACCTTAGCATATCTGCTCATATTTGCACCAAGCTATCTTTTATTTAGTGTTTTATTTATTTCTAGTAATTCTAATTAATCAAACAAACCAAAACAACCCCCATGATATTTTTGTTCAATTGAATCATTGTGAAACTTGTAGTTTACACGCAGTCCGCGAGTTCGATACTGGGTATTTACCCTTCTTTACTACTACATCGAGGAAATAGTACACTTGCTATAATTTCCCGATCAAGTACGGACAGTGTTTCACACACGTGTCGAGTACTAAAGACTAAAACACTGACAGCATTCAACTGTCGCACAACTCAACAGACTCGACAACTTGGCCGGACGGACCGACCTGCTCTGATACCACTAATGTAACACCCCATTTCTACCCAGCAATTATATATAAAATCAGAGTTTTCAAAATTTCTCAATAAACAAATGAGGCGTCACATAATCAAAACAAAACAAATCACCTCGTCGCATAAAGCGGATACATAGCACCTTTGAAACAGAATAACTTATTTTATTAAAACACAGCGGAATCACTTAAACAAGTATTCAATAAAATTTCTTTAGTTAACTTATCATTTTGTCCAACCAAAATGAAACAATTAAATAGCAACATCATAAATAATATAAATCGTTCCCCCCAGAGTGCTACGTATCAGAGCGACAACCGACTCGAGTAACGGCAACTAAATCTTCATACTTGAATACCTGCACGTTACCAATATAAAGGCAACGGCGAAACAAGAGAAAAGGGTGAGATATCAAATCATATAAGTGGGCATATGATAAATTGCATGCTAGGATTCAGACATATAAAATCATCACATCACAAGTATCAATAGCTACTATACACATCATACTTCTACAGTTCATTAATCTCACATACTTTTCATCACACAACGAGTCATGATCATGTAAATAGTATCATCTAATAAATTTCACATATTCAAGTAAGCACAAAATTTAATAGTATAATACTCAAAAGATTCAATACTATTATCCCAAATATATACACAATCCATCATTATCACATATTCACACGTTTAACCAATTATATATCAAAACATCACCAATTTCAATTATCACATATCATGTACACATGACAATCACATAAATGCATATAGTCAAACATCACTTAACCTCAATGTGACTCAATGCAAGACATGTGACTCTATGCATGTGGTACCCAATGTGGACCCAAAGTTCCACCGCTTCCGATTCATATAGAATCTAGCCACGCTTCAGATCCGGACAAGATCAAAGCCACCAAATGTAAACATATAGTTTACCGCTTCCGATTCACTTTAGAATCTAAGCCTCGCTTATGTTTCAAAGCAAACCACCTTTGTTTCAAGGCATCCATGATATGAATGTATGTACAATGTTAATCAAACATATGCAATTAAGATCATCTCTACCATCTTAATATTTAGCATATCACAATAATTCAACTCGATGAATTATCCACCAATTATACACAACATTCACAACACATACATATCATTCACATATAAAAGGCCAATTAATCAATTACGATTCACAAAATCCAATTAACACTAGTAACCATACTATCTCATGTTAATTCTCATTTTGCTAATTATATATGAACATTCACTTTTAAAATCAAGCAATTAATCATTAAAATTAATGCTATCCAACTACCCACAGAGAATCAATATCAAAACAACATCATTGACATAATAATATATATTTCTCAACATACATATTCAAGTCAAAACACAATTACGGATAAATTCTCAATATATCGTAATCTACCGACAAACCAAATAGTTGATCTAATTCCAAATTATATTCTAATCAATTAAACACATTGAAATTAATTCAACTATTAATTTAATCAACCAATTAATAATCATACTATATTAATTTAATTCACTTATATTTCTACTCCATTTCCAATTTCTAGCATTCTATTGCTCATGACCATTTTTATTAAAAAGAATATCGCGCTAGCTTTCTAACGCCTCGAACGGAGACTCAAACGGGGTTACGGTTCAAAAGATATGAATTGTTAAAGTTTCGACAAAAAAAAACAAACACCGACATCATACACTAACAACTCTAAACATGTCAAAATTACACAAAACAAATAAAAGTCTAACTCTTAATAACCCAAAACAACTCTGACAACTTATTGTCAACTCTAACAACTCTATTGACAACTCTAACAACTCTATTGACAATTCTATTAATTATTATAATTTATTTATAAAGAATATTTAAATTAAACACAATTTTAGTCGATTAGTAAAATATCACAATTTCAACAAAATAACACCACCATGTTAATGTACTAATTAAACTTAGCTACCACGTTAATTTTCATCGAATTCCGAACAACTAAATATACCGCTTAATTCGGCTATTTCGATCAAACGGGATTGTTTTGAATTATATAATTTCTAGTGACTAAATTTATATACCTTATAATTTCTACTGACTAAACTTATATAATTTCAAAACGCCATTCTTTGATAAAATAATGATTAACTTAATAGTATTAATTAGTACTATTTCATGGATGCTGTCAAACAAAACAAGGTTTATTACTCTAGATCCACCATTAACCTCCCCTTTTGATTTGACTCTTTAATGAACACAGGTTGAATAATAAAAGAACATGCAGCTAACAAGATGTGAATATTAGTTGAAAGCAAGGAATCAAGTAATCACAATAATTGGAATTTTGGATTCTTTCTCCTAAATTAATAAGTTAATCACCCTTCACGTTTTCTTTTAAATGTTTTGTCCAAATTGAAAAGAAAGAAACAATGTCGCTCGTCCGTCAATGCGCAAGCATGCCGCCGTTCCGTCACTGCCATCCGTTAAGCATTATAGACTCTCACCACATACAGCACCAACAACACATTTTCTTGTACTAGTATATCTCAATACTCGCGTTTAACACAACATCAACAAACAGCAACAACAGCAATTAAATAAAAACACTAATTCAACTACATGGGGTGATTCTCTATTTTCCAGCAACAATTAACACAACAATTGCAATAAATCTACACACCTAATCCCCAACATGCAAGGTTTCATAAGTCCCATTATATGAATAGAATCCCACCCTTACCTTATCAATTGAAGCAACTCCATGGGTCTCCGATTCACACTTCCGATTAGGCACCATAGATGGAAATCTTCAAGCTTTGTTCATCCTCTCCAAAACTTACCTCTTTCTCTTCTATTCTTGTTTTCTCCAAAAATGACAACTACTCTCTAAAACCCTAATTTTATCATTCTAATTGGGCTTAGTCTTTCACTTCCTTTTTATTATTCTTCACAAATTAATTAGGCCCAATAAGATAAATAACTCCAAATAACCAATACCTCACTTAATAATATTCCACCGATATAATAATTTCGACTTATAAATAATATTATTCTTAATATTATTTTCCGACTATCCGACTTCAATTTATATAATTCCAAATATGCTCTTAAATAACACCGACAATCCAAATTCAACTAAATCAAATATTTAAATCCTTCAATAATTTAATTAAACAATTTAATTAAATTCGGGGTGTTACAATATTGAACAGTACGACGAATAAACGGTACATTTAAGAAATAAGAAATACGGCAAATTTTAAGAATGACGATTGATAACCCATGCTATGAACAATAACATGTAGATGATTGGGAGTGCAACCATTGCAGGTCCACACTCTTCAGGACTATGCAGGCAGAAGAAAGTCATGATCACCGTAGCAATGGTGATGACTGTAAGAGACAGTGTCTCTATCCACTTTGCCATTCTTGTCAGGGAAGAAGAGAAAATAGATATGAGGTAGGAATTTGAAAGATGAGTTAGAATTTGATGTGAGATTTTATGGAAGAAAATAGGAGGTATTTATAGAGTGGAAAGAAGGATAGAGACGTTGGGGAATGATGTGATTCCGTACAAAAGGAAAATTTGAGTGGAAATAAGATTTGAAAGAAAGTGTATGATAGTGTTGGGAAAAAGAGAGATGTAGAGAATAAAGTTAGGATTTGATTTTTTGAAAAAGAGATTTGGAAAGATTTTTGAAAATAATGGAATATAGTACAAAAATTAGTGGGAAACAAAAGATAATAATAATCTACTTGTTACCAGTACAGTCTGAGTTTCCTGATTCTGCGCCTGCAAAAAGATTTAACTCTGTACCAATTGTGTCAGTACTATTTATCTGTAAATAAATAGCATGTGTGAAGTAATAAACAGTATTTGGTGTTTGCGTAAGAATAAATTCAACTGCAAGCCAAATTACTGTATAAGAAAAATTCTAAAAACTAAGTATTTCATATGTCAGTATATTTGTTGAAATAAAAATCCATGATTATATGAGACTCTTAATTTTCAGATTGGAGTTTTCTTGAAAAAAGATGCGGGCAAATTTTGGGGTATAACAGTTGCCCCTATTCAATCTTCTTAAACCTGAAGAGATTGTCTGAAATCTGAAGGTAGAAGATGATTGAATATTTTAGATGCCCTGAAAATTTGCACTTACCTTGATCAGAAGAGATGTTGGAAGTTGCATTTGAATGTCGTCTGCGAAATGTTCTTGGCAGATTGAAATATTACCTGAGATGGGCTTTCAGATGCCACCTGGAATATGTGTTGAGGGTTTGCTCATCAGAATGAATCCATTGATTATATCTTGATGAAGGATTTGAAAGTCTTTGTGTTGACTGTTTCGGAACCGTCCAAGGTTACCGCTTTAAGTCCTGGAAGATAATCGTTGCGGAACTTGTCCAAAGTTTTTTCTGCTTTAGATTTTGAAAGTTGATCATTGTGGAACCGTCTGAGGTATCGCTTTAGATCAGCAATGTTAGATCGTTCTGGAACCGTCTGAGGTATCGCTTTAGATCTGCAATGTTAGATCGTTCTGGAACCATCTGAGGTATCACTTTAGATCTGCAATGCTAGATCGTTTTGGAACCGTCTGAGGTATCGCTTTAGATCTGTAATGTTAGATCGTTCTGGAACCGTCTGAGGTATCGCTTTGATCTGTAATGTTTGTTTTTGAGTTGGTAAGTGATCAGAATGAATCTTCGGGTTGATTATATCTGAGAGAACCGTTCATGGAATTCAGGTGAACACTGCATGTGATTGAGAACATCTTTGTTGAAGATATCTGTCTACCTGAAAAATCAAGTTAGTGATATGCAATATGCATGCAATGTAATGTAAATGTGAGATATTCCCGGAGAAATATGCATGTGATGTTATGTATGAATATGCGTATGAATATACGCATGATGCATGATGTATGAATATGATTATGAATGTGAATATGTGATGTATGAATGTGAATGTGAATATGAATGTGAATGTGAATATGTGAACGTGAATGTGAGATGTCAAGCTTTTAGTTGGAAAAATAAATTCCCACTAGTCATCTGGACATGAATATATTGTGATCGTTGATGATCTTTTGTCTTGTTTGAGTACCCTTGGCTGGGGAAATTCTTTGAGAATCCTGGTATCCTGTTGAAGGATCTTTGAATATCACTTGGGAATGAAAGGTAGCTGGAAGTTCTGATGCCCTTTCAAATGGGAATGAGGAAGATGCATAATCCTCCGATGCACTATCTGACCAAGTCCGGGTGCGGGGATCACACCTTCTGAAGATAGTAATCTGAACAACCCTGCTGGGGGATAAGACTTCTTTTGAAGAGAAAATCTTTTTGAGGAATTTGCTGAGAAATGCGTTTCTCTTGGGGATTTTCTTCTGATGGGATGATGTCCAGATAATTGGAACATTTCCTGAATGCCATTCCTGTTTTTCCTGGTAAACATCAATCATATTCAAATGCACATGTTCATTCAAAATTGTCATTGGGATGCTTACGCATTTAAACAGAAAAAGTGAAAATGGTGATTTTTGAGCCTAAGCTGCATTGATTTTTGAAAAAGAGCCATGATAGGCTGGTTAGCACAGGGAGACAACAATCCTAGAAGTAGGAAACTGTCAGAAAGTTTTGGAAAATATTTATAAAGATAAATAGCTATGTGAAAACGATCCAGTCAAGTTTCAACTCTGCTATTGCCAATCTGTCTTCGAGCATCTCATCCCTCACTTGTTGGAAGAAAGTGATTGGACTGATCGGTGTCTTTGAGGTGTTGAATCTTGATGGTGAGTAGGCAGCTGAACGGAACACAGTTGTATGCTTCATTCCCTAACTTTTGCCTAGGCTGCCCTTTCAGGTTTTCAGCCTACCGGGATAGTATTTGTTTAGTCTCTAACTTTTGCCTGGACCGCCCTTTCGGGTTTTCAATCCACCGAGACGCTCATTTTTTGCCTAAGTTGCCCTTTCAGGTTTTCAACTTAGCGAGCTGTTTTTTTTTCTTTTTTTTTCTTTTTAAGAGAAGTATTTTTTGACTATGTCAGCATTCACAGGATGTGGGAAATCCTCGCCATCCATGGTGGTAAGCAACATGGCGCCGCCGGAGAATATTTTCTTGATTATGAATGGTCCCTCGTAGGTGGGAGTCCATTTGCCTCTGGGATCACCTTGTGGTAAGATGATGCGTTTGACAACCAAGCCACCAGTTTGGTATGCTTGACTTTTGACTTTTTTGTTGAAGGCTTTGATCATACGCTTTTGGTATAGCTGACCATGACAAATAGCTGCGAGCCTTTTCTCATCAATCAAGTTTATCTGGTCCAACCGTGTTTGAATCCAATCGTCTTCGTCTAGATTGGCTTCTTTCATAATCCTTAGGGAAGGAATCTGAATTTCAATTGGAAGAACTGCCTCCATACCATAGACTAAGGAGAATGGAGTTGCCCCTGTTGAAGTACGCGCAGATGTGCGATAACCATGAAGAGCAAAAGGCAACATCTCATGCCAGTCTTTGTAGGTTACTGTCATTTTTTGTATGATTTTCTTGATGTTCTTGTTGGCAGCTTCTACCGCGCCGTTCATCTTTGGTCGATATGGAGAAGAATTATGATGTTTGATCTTGAACTGTGTGCAAAGTTCAGTAATCATTCTGTTGTTTAGATTTGTGCCATTGTCCGTGATAATCCGTTCAGGGATGCCGTACCGACAAATGAGATTGTATTTGATAAACCGGGCCACCACATTCTTGGTAAAAGAAGCAAATGAAGCTGCTTCTACCCACTTTGTGAAGTAGTCAATAGCGACCAGGATAAAGCGATGTCCGTTGGAGGCAGTAGGTTTGATTTCTCCAATCATATCAATACCCCACATTGCAAAAGGCCAAGGAGCCGTCAGGACGCTTAATGGAACTGGAGGTACATGTACTTTGTCAGCGTATATCTGGCATTTGTGACATGTTCGGGAGTGATGATGGCAGTCTGTTTCCATGGTAGACCAGTAATAACCTGCTCTCAGGATCTTTTTAGCCATTGTGTGTCCACTGGAATGAGTACCGAAGGTACCATTGTGTATTTCTTTCATGATCTGTTCTGCTTCCTTCTTGTTTACACAGCGAAGTAAAGTCGAGTCATGGTTGCGTTTGTATAGGGTTCCATTGCTTAGAAAGAATTTGGCAGCAAATCTCCTTAGAAACTTTCTGTCGTTAATGGATGCC